>NC_071980.1:30447584-30567828 GCF_026283585.1 Hylaeus volcanicus | reverse complement strand
AGAGAGAGAGAGAGAGAGAGAGAGAGAGAGAGAGAGAGAGAGAGAGAAGTCCCCAGTTGTAATAGAAAGTTAAGGCAAGCCAACGACTCCATACGTTCCGATTCTCTCTTTACAGAAAATATTTACTTTAACGCGTTCAAGCATATTTAATAATTAAAATAAACAAATAATTATTCGTTATTCTTCTCGTGAATGTTGAAAGTTGCAGGTAGGATATTCTGTAGTTTATCGTGAGCAACGTGTCATTTTTTACACAGCGTTCTTTGTAACGTATCTACCATGTAAAAAAAGAATTGAGCGTAGTCAGTGATGTGGGCTTGGTAAATTCGCCGGTTCTAACTAACGTGCGTTCATTCGGTACCGGGACGGGTCCGTGGTACGTGTATGCATCCAGCGATAAGTCGATGTGTCGGTGCGTAGATTCGTGCGTGAGTCCTCTCTCACGAGCACTCGAAAAGGCTCTCCTTGTATACATGTGCGCTGATGTCAACGCCTGGTGGGTCGCCGTGCCCGACGCTGCTTTTATTTAATCACGCTGCTCTGCCCGGCTGCCGGCAGCCCTGTTGCTAGGCACCCTTCTCCCCCCTGCCTCCTGCCTCCTACCTCCTATACCTCTTTCCCTCCATTGCGGGGCCCTCCGCGACGTGCCCCGCCCCTGTCTGCGCCCCCCCTCCACCCGGCTGTGTTCCGAACATCGTTGTCTCTGTTTCTCTGTATCCCTATACTTGGCGCTCTCTCGCTCTCTCGCTCTCTCGGTCGGCCGCGACACACACATGCACTCCGTTTCTCGCTTTGCCTCTTCTCCACGATTCATCCATTACTGGACACTACCGGCGCCGCGGCGTTGGTCATCGGGAAATCTTCCATTTCGTGGTGAACTTTCTCTTTCTCTTTCTCACTCCGTATGCTTGCCCTCTCCTGCTCGGTCTGCAGCTGCTTTCGACGTTCGTGGTCTGCCGATTCTTTGGTTTCGGGGAGATTGCTGATCCCAGCCGCGAATTGCTTGTTAGCCGAGGAAAGTATTTAACCAGGCCATGGAACATGTGGGATCTCGTGAAACATGTTCGGTTTAACCAAGTGTTCGGGTATATGTATTTTGTAACGATATAGGAGGTTTGATGAATAGGCCGTAATTCACAAACAGAATCATCGGTTTCGATAAACTCTTTTTTTACGGTAGCAGTAGATGAAACTCATTAAGTGAATTAGTATAATACTTTTTCTACAGTGTGAACAACCACAGTTTTTAATTACTAATTGACCGAGTTAGATTAATTGAAGCATCTGTGGAGTACTGTTACAAAACAGATATGGAACAAATTTCGGGTATAGAGTTCAAAGGACAAACTATTTTCTATCCTCGTCAATCTTACAAGTTGATCGCCCATGGGCGTCAAGCTCATCCACACGCCTAACTTTCCTAAGAATGCAAGACAACTATAGTATACAGCATGACGAGAATAAAACGCGTTTCTTTCCTCGGATTACATTCTTCGCGTACACGTATACATACATACACACACGCGCGCGCGCGCGCGCGCGCGCACACTTACGTGCGTGTACTTGATGAAACGTCCGCCACTGAACAGAAGCTGACCGTAACCGATGCGCTCAGGATATACGTAGATGGAACGAGTTTGGAGTGAACATCTAATCGGAATGTTGTCGGTGTTGGACGTACTCTACGTACGAACGATTTATACCAGATACGGATTAAACGATCATCTAGATACAAAATTTACTACTAAAATGTCTTGACTTACTAGAACTTTATTACATAAAAACCAGAATAGAGAAAAGAATGGAAATTTGCCGTTAAACATGGTGGTTTTAATTACAATGAGTTTCAAGTATGCAATTCCTTAACCAATGCAATTTTGGAAGTGAAAGGATTCTTGTTCAATTTATTTATTTTAATTTAAAATTTATTTTTTTTATATATATATGTCAGAAAGAGTAGAATTTGAATGCGATTAAGTGAAGGTTGAGAGTTGTTTTATCCCTCTTAAAAAGAGTACCCATACTCTTACAGGATTACAGTCGGGGTAATCCTACTTAAAAATGTTCTCTCCAGCCTCGATATGCCCGCAGTCCCGTCTGGACAAAGCGAACGGAAATGGCATGCGAATCCCTCGATGACGTCAACCGTTGCTGCGAAAAAAAAGTATATACGTAAAATGGAGGTGGGTGGGAAGGCATTGAATGGGGTGGGAGAATCGTGGGGGCAGAGGAGAAAGACGAGGAGAAAGATTCCTAGATCTCGTTTTTCTCGCAGCCGGTTTCGCGTAGACGTCCTTGAAATTCGTGAGATCGGCGAACAATCGGTTATGGGGCGTCCATCCGTGCAGGATGATCCAGTGGCGCCGAGTAGTCTCCATCGCGCCCCACCATCCTTCCACAGTTCGTTAAGGACCCCACCATATCCAGCAGGTTTTGGTTTAAGGCCTCCTCTGTCGTTTGGCCAGCTCCTGCTTGGCTATATCGTTGAACCGTTCCGACCATCAAGGACAGAGTTCGGTTCAGTGCCATGTAAAGAGGGTCAGGCACGTAGACGAAAAGTTTCAAGGGCAGACGCGACAGAGAGACCCCCTCGTTTCTTCGCTGTCGCGTAAATTTCAAGCTGGATTGCTTTTCTGCGTGCGTATGTGTATGCGTATGCGTATGCGTATGCGTATGCGTATGCGTATGTGCTTCCCCGGTGAACTTGTGGACTCGAGTGAGAATTCGCCCATGACTGACCGGTCTCTGCGAAATTAACGATATGGACGTAATCGACGGTTGCCGGTTGCCGGTTCGTTCGTGAATTTTTTGCCAAGGTCAGTGTAACGGATCAAACAGTGCTCGCCAGTGTGTAAATCGTTCTTATCTGTGCGTGTAGAGCCATCAATCCGCTCGAGTAAGTACCAAGCCACTTATCGTCGCGTATCGTTCAATTCCCAGTGACGTGTGTAACGGGACGGAGTGGAAATGTCAATCTTTGATTAGGAAATTCTGAAAGATGTTACGTTTAAACCGAAAGATATAGCTTTTTCGTTGAACAATCGAGGATCGCCAAAATTTCATCGAGCGCTAATTCCCAAAGAATATGGGCTTGGTGAGAGGAGGGAAAGAAGAGGGAAACCAAACAATAAAACCACAAGAAACAACTTGATCTCGATTTAACGGTTCCGTGGAACCAACAATTGATCTCGTTCAGCTGTTGAAATTTAAGCGGTTTCCTGGCCGAGGGTATACAGATTTCGAGGCCCTTGCCCTCGAAAGACGAGAGCGGTTTCGTCGTTTTGAAAACATGAAACGAATTTCGTTCGAGATTCCGTTGGTCGAAAGAAACAAGGGAGAGAGAGCGAGAGAGGCGTCGAGAGGAGGTCGAAGAAGGTATGCTCGTAAAGAGGTACGGTTATTTTTAACATTCGCCAGCTAATTTTCTCTCTTTTGCTGCATGTTCTGGAAATACATCCTCGCGAATCCGTTGAAATATTGGATTCGTAACTCATGATTCGCGTGGAAATCTAGCTAGAAAAATCATCGAAATTCAATATTATCTTCTGCAAATCTCCATCGCGTTTATCTGGAAAGAAAAAAAAAAAACCAGTGCTACGCGACGTGATTGAGTTGTTGGTAATCCTCTCGGGCGCCTATAAGCCTTCGGGGAATCTTGTGCGCGTGTAGTAAATGTACTATTTGCAGGGTTTTACAAGTTTATACCGTGTCGTGATTCCCATTTTTAGAGTAACATCTAAACTTTCTGGTTGAGTCTTGCTTGCTACGAATCACAGCTTCCGTCATTTTGTCATTTAAATGTCGACACGTAAGAACCGTGATTCGCGCAAAAACGTGTTAGAGTCGACGATACGCGAAAATGGTCGCTTGTGCATTGCCGTTAGATGAGTCACGAATTCCAATCGGAACGTTTCTCTTCTTCGAATGCCGTCGACTATCCAGTTAGATGCTTACGTGTGTATTGTGTTACACAGGAGGAGGCCTTTTTTTCCGAGTAATCTTGACTCATCCACATCGTACCTACTAGCGGAAGTTTCTTAACGGTCGTTGCGCGACACACACAGACACGTCCTACACACGGAGACTCCCCTGTCGGTTGCGTGGTTCGTAGACTTCCGGTAACGATCGACGTTCGAGTCGTGAAAGGCTTTTCCCTTTGCACATATATCTTCGAATCGAGTTTCTTACAGTCCTCCATTTTTTTTTTTTTTTGGCTCGTATTTGTAGAATTCACAGGAATACAATTATAAATGGCCGATGGAATGAAACGTAGGTTTTTATTTTACGGGAGACTGGACATAAACTTGTTCAAAATTTCTTTGTAAACAATGGTTGATATCCATAATCTTTGGGATGTCAGACTGTATACTAGGAACGAATGTAACGACTTGACACCAAAATAAATAAACTACTACGAATGAAGCTAATTTCAACGCAAGTTGTTGGTCCCAGGTTGTGAAGTAATGGCTGATTTTAGTGACAAATGGCCCACAAAGCTCGCATACATTTTCATAATTATATTTGTGTCATAGATTTAGAGATGGATCGTCAAAGTTGTCGCGTCGACATGATTTTAAGATAATCTGATAACGTCCGATACAGTTATTACAAACGTGAATCGCACAAAGGTCGCAAAAGAATTTATGGAATGTGTGTACGCGTGACGTAGACATACGTTATATAAACGTATTTGATTAATTTTGAAGAGTTAATTATAAAATACTTTATCATTAAGTACCTTGTTTGTACGTCATGAAACATTCTGTCCACGTTACTATAAACTACAAGCATTCGCATTCCGCAATTACCTCAATTATTTAGAGACATTTTCAAGAGCTTTTCATGATTCGCATGTACCGAAAATGGCTGTAAGGTAACACACTGATTAGCCGCATAACGTTCATGACTTGATCGGTTATCAAAGGCACGATTCCTATCTTTGAAATGGCCCCGTCGTAAATGTTGGACAATTTTCGTTCGAGTCTAAAAGCACCACTTCTCACCGCGTGTACTTATCTCGAAGAATTACGTCGGAGCGTTTAGTATTCCGTAAGCGATGTCGGCACTCAGGTACGACTAAGACCAAAGTTTGCCTACGAAATGTCTCGCGATTATCGCGAGTTCTCTGAGAAACGTTTCGGTACACGTAAAGTACGAGTCAATGGCACTTGGATTGCATGCGTGAACCCCTGTGAGTGTTTGGTGGTTAGTTGAGGGAGCTGAGAAACTGTGGGAAACAAGGAAGGGTTTCTGAAACCACTTACTTTTCTATGTACATCGACCAAATTCTATGTATTTAAAATGTACCAAAGAGACGAATAAGCGAATCTGTTTTGAACTGGAGTCGAAAATAGAGCCAGCGCTGCCGTATCCGTTTCTCCGGCTATTGTTACTCGAATAAAAAATCCTCTCCAATTCTGGATCGCGAGCAAGTTTTTGAGGAAAATTTCGACAAAAGAACCAAACATTTACGTATTTTATTGCGTGCACGGCCAACTGTGGTTGGCTGATGGTCGTCACCGTCTGTTCGCAACCTTGCCCTCTTCGATCCCTCCTCTGACTTTCATCCCTACCAGTCGACCCGCGATCCATTCGATCCTTTCCCCTTATCTCGTTCCGACGCTGTCGCGCTTCTCTTCTTTCGTTCCTCCCACTCCCTCTGTCTGGCTCCTTCGCTTTGATTCCATCGAGCTCTTGCCCCTCGCTCCGCGTTCGTCGACGTTTCCCGGCCTATTATCGTTGCTCGTCGACGAACAACGGCCAAAGAGCCAACTGAGAGAGTGACAGGGAGGGGGAGAGACTTTCCTTTACCTCTACCAACGAGAGTGGCACAAGTTTCAATGTCACGATGTGCCGGCTGTTGCGAAGGAACTCGAACCGCGGATTCCAATTGCTCGCCAACCCGTATAATCGTTTTTTATTTAGCTACTTTTATTTCACGATTTTATTTACAACGTTAAAAACGAAAACGCATTCTAAGTACAAGAGAAATGAAATTTCTCCGTTTCCGTTATGAAACTGTATACGATTTCAGAGAATGAAAAGGAAGAATAAAGACACCGTTGTTTGTTTCGACGGTCTTTCTTCTCTTTTCTTTCCGTTTGCAAGAGTTTTGTCTCGACATGCGATATACATGTTTCGACAAGTATCACGGGGACTTTCCAGTCAGCTGCCTCTAATTTTTGTTTAGACTTTCTTTTTTATTGGCTGATCCATGTAATCGTAAGCACTCGATCACAGCCAACGAAGCTTGACATTGCTGCTGACCAAATAGCTTCGTTTCGTAATCTTCATTAGGCTACAAACTGTCCCACCTCTTGCTTAGCTTTTTCTGCAAATTCTACAGAAATTATTGAGAAAAAATATTGGAATGCAAACATCAGAGGTTTACGACAGGTATAACCGACCAGCGTGGCTACGTGTCGTATGCAACACGCGTTACTCGGGTACTTTAGGCTGTGCCATCTAAAGTCAGTCAGGTACCTGAAGTAGCGCGCGCTGCGGCGAAACCGGATCATCGTTCTTTTTACCGTTGGGAATTTAGGCTCCGTGCGACGAGGGGTGAAAAAGGAGAGAAAATAAAAAGACCGAACGAAGACGGTGGTGAGAAGAACCCGGGGAGGCTGCATGTTAATTGTACTTCTTCAGGTGCTCTGGTGAACTCGATACCCGGCACCTGTTGGAGCGCAATTCATATGACTGTGCCCTGCTGCCATATTTTTCTCGCGGTCGAAAAGAAACGACTCGTTGAAAAAGAAATAAATGTCCTAGCTTGGTTGGTAATGCATCAATCGCTTATTTCCAAATATCTATTAGCTTTCGATCCACGTCGGTGCAGACTTGGGCGATCCGTGTAATTACGCGTAGTTACGTCTTTGAGGTAAGGTGGATTAAAAACCGTGCCACCTTCTGCTTAGCTTTATGTAGAGTTTTCCATTTAGTTGGCAATGCCTACGAACCAACGCTGAACGTTAAACAAGTGAAAACGTATTAAAAAGTCGTTGGCGCTCGAGTTTTATTTTTCTTTGAAATTCCATGCCTCGAAGAGTTAAGTTTGTAAAATTTCTGCACATGTAAACATGGACCTTACGGTCTCCCATCGGTGCAGTCTCGTAACACGGTTAATGACCGCTCGGCAAATGGCTTTATTTAATTTCCAGCGCGTCGTGTATTCGTTTAATCGACAAATAAAATGAAACCGCCGCGCCGCCCTGTTGTTGTTAGGTGGTCGGACCGATACGTTGTTAGCGGAGTATCGTTTCTCTCTCGACGAGCGAAGGAGAGGAGGAAAACCGTGTAGCCTCGTAATGTCGCCAACTAATGGGATAATGACGTTACGTGGGGTCGCGTGGCGGCACGAACCGAGACAGAGGAGCTCGAGTAACGCAATTATTTGCCTCTTTGCTTCGGTTCTAATAGAAATCACAGAGCATCGAAAAACTACCTATTTACGGTTGCTTACATTCTTTTATTTTGGTCACGAGACCTGCAACCAAAGGTTTGTCAAGTTTCGTTGGTTATATCTTTGTTTCGATGCACTGTAGTATTGTACACGTAAGAGAAACTGTACCAGCAGCATCGAGAGTCGATGAAACATACACAAAATAAATTACATCGAGTCCCTGCACTAGGAGTCATCTAATTGGAGAATTGAAACAAACTGGAATCTCGTCATAGTAAATGACGTAATTTTGGAGTCGTGTAATTTATTGTAATTTATTGTAACTTATTGTATCTGTATCATAGAGATATTGTAGACAAAGCAGGGAAGACATAAAAAACCTGTTTGTAAGCAGAAATGTCTTAGAAAGTATATAATCAAAGAAATCGGTGGCAACTTTGCCAACGAATGCTACCACAGGGCTACGAATAGCATAAACGATAGCTTTCACAAGTCCTCTCTAAGAAACTTCTGGAAACTAAAATGACATTTGAATTTCGCTTGATCCTTTTCAAATATAAATCAAGTCTAATCAAGATCTAAAACTATCGTACGAGATGTGGTTAGTAACTACAAAAGTTTCGAAATAAAATGTTTCTTGCGAAAAAACGTTTGCAATTTAACAACAAGAATAATACGTACGAGGAACGTTAACGAAACAAAACACGGTATCGCAATTACTCGCGCGGGAAATCTGCAACGTTCTATCTTTGTTGAATCACTTGTTTATTCACGTAGCACAATGATAAATTTGTCGCAGGAAAATATTTGCACAATTATTGGATTATGACACGAAAGCGACGCGTTCGGTAGATGGGGTCGCGGTGGATTGTATTTTCCGTGACGAAATTGTTAAAAAATTGTATTTTTATAAATGTCGTTGTGAATATCTATTAATTTTGCAGATAATGATTAAACTAATTTTAACTTGGGTAGAATAATATTCTTCCTTAATATTCTTAATGATGATATTTATTTCTGTGAAAATACTGAAGAAGGAAATTGGGATACGAATTTTCGAAAGGATGACATTCGCATTTGTAAATAAAGTCTTCGGTACTTGTACACAATTACAAAGTATAATAATAATAATAATAATAATAATAATAAAACACGATAAAAGACATTGCTGTTCACAATGACGTAATAACTCATGCGGATAAAATATTATTTTTAAGTAAACTTGACACGATAATCTTGAATTGTCTTTCATTTTTCATTATAAAAGAGGTTCTCACCCTGTTTAAGATAATATTTACATTGGTATGTTGGTTGAAAATATGGTAAGAATAACAATGTGTAACAATAAAACTGTTCAAGAGTAATAAATATTAATTCCCATTTGATACTTTTTTTATTTAATCCTATTTGCGTATAAAAAGATTGGGAACTCGTGTCGCTAAAAACAATTTCTACCAACGGGTTATGTTACAATCGCAAAGGGTTAAAGGCGAAGATTCTCAGTCTATGCAGCATCCATCGTTGGTTCTAACATTTGATGCTTGTCTTTTTACATGATTTTTTAACACGTTCACTGTTCGCTACCCTCAGGACCGTATTTGCATAAAAGCACAAGATGTGATAAAAAAAATTGTAAAAGGTTCGTGGTTTGTAATATCCATACGATTAATTTGTAAATGTTTGCAGAATGAAGAAACGTAGCTATCTTACAGGGACAGTTACGTCTAGTGTCTATCAAAGAAGATGGAATATTTGATTGCTATAAAAATGTTAGTTTTTCGGAGGTTCTATAATACAGTCCTGTCCACAAGTGGAACCACTCCACGCATGTATCTGCGCAGTCGCAGGAGAGTGGGGGAAGCTCCTAGACACGTGTGCTGGCCCGTGGACAGGGCCTGTTTAGTGGTATTCGAGCATTAGATTCGGACAGTGAACGCGTTGAAGCTGCATTCCCACGTATTCAAGGTACGATACAAACATACTTGAGACTCGTGTCCGCTACGTGCGACCTTTCAAGGGCAACTCTTTTAACCCTTTGCGGACGGTGTCTACTAAGATCGACAAAACGTTTCTTATCGAATCGGACAATCACATGATAATTTGCTATCTATTATTCTAATAAGATTTTGTCAATCTTTCTACACAATCTCATATTCTCATCGTTTTAGACGCACAACGATAAATTCTTTACAAAGCCGTCGTTATAAGTTAACAAACATCGATTTCCTTAAAATCTACGTAGCAATCCGTTAAATTAAAGTACAATTTATACATTAAATAAAATAATTGTTAGCCATTTCTCAGCGTCTCTCCAACGTTTGCAATCCAAAATGGCCGTCCGCGAAGGGTTAACGCTTCTCTCTGCCGACAATGATTGCAAATACATAAATAAAGTCAATAAAACTAAATAACAGTATTCTTGGTTGAAAAATCGATTAAAATCGTCTAGTCGACGAATACGTACACGAAACGCTCGACGGTTAACGTGACCAGGGGCAGCGTCTCCCAAAACGTAAAAAGTAAAGTAACGTTTAAGTAGAGTAACGTGTACTTGAATCGCATTTTAAGGTTATGGATGGTCACAAAGTAATGTCGTTAGAAATGTGTCTTGTCTGTTTATTTCTCATGTTAACAAAATGTAAATGACCGTAAAAGAATATAAATGTTGTAGATTGTTAAGGTGAAAAGTGTTTGTGAAATAAAGTTTGGGAAAGGACGCGTCGAGCGGTCGAGCGATACCAACGGCACGCGTCGCAGCATCGGTATGCGACATAACCTGACTTAACCTCTCGAGGGAATTGACACACATGGGTACGTTTGACTTGTTATACAAATTACTCGATACTTGCTAGAAATAAGTAAAATAAAATCAAATAAAATATTAAAGGGTATGTGAGAAAATCGATTCAGAGAGACAAAGATTGCTTTGGTAGAAAAAACAAATCCATTTGAAATTCGTCCCTTGAGAGATTAACGGAATGTAGTACGCATCGACGATCGTTCGCGAAACCGCACGAGGCATTCGCAGAAGCCCATTGTCGACGTTTTCAAACGTTTATCGAATGGTCGTCGATCGGCGCGTGTCGCGAGCGTTTAAATTGATTCTGTTCAACCTTGACTCTCGACAGCTATCGAGAGTTATTTTCACATCGTTCGAGCAGCTCCGACGCACAGTCTGTGTTATAGGGCTTGAATTTCTCCGTTTCAAAGCGAACCGTACACCTCGCTTTAGCTAGCTACTTAGCACGATCAATAGCGTATCTCTTGCTCTTTCGCGTGTCCTGTGCAACGCGACTGCAGCGCGACATATTTCAGAGTTCCTTGCACATTTTCGACGCGACGATATAACCGGAGAAAGTCGATAAAACGTTCGGGAAAACGGTCACTCGAGAAAAAGTGAAGTAAATCCAGTGACGGATCTATAAGAATTGTAGGGTGTAAACAAGAGAAAATTCGAGGGTTTCCCAGGTAGAAGTAATAAAAACTACTGTTCTATTGAAAATTTGTTTCAATAAGGACTCGAATGATTGTAGCTTTCAGCCCTTCACTCTTGCATCTACCACGATTGGATTCGCTCTTCTCGAGTGTCAAAGGAACGCGACCAATTGATTCTAGCGAATCAGAGACGCTGTCGGCGTCGCCGGGATCAACTGGCTTCTCTGGTCTCCTCTGGACAGAGGTCACGAGAGAGGTCTCAGAGGAATTGTTCCAAGGGGTTTTCACGCGTTTTACGGATCGTTACGGGCGTGAAATCTGCGCGGCTTGCGAGCTTCCTCGGCCAGTCTCGCAAAAGGCGAGAGACGGTCGAACGGAACCGTCGCGAGGAACTACTGCGGGGGAGGAGGAAAAAGGAGGCAACGGGAGGGGTGGGGTGGAGAGGAAAGGCGAAGTCGACGGCAACGAAGAAAGAGATCGACCACCGCCCTCGGTCGACAATCAACAGAGAAGGGGAAGGCCGACGTCGGCGTCACTCTGAGCTCCTGCTTGCAGCGAACCTTAGTTTGTGGTGGAGGGCGTCTTGGGAGGCTGGAAGGGGTTCCATTTCAGACACTCCGGATCGATCTCTTTGTAGACGGGTCCCCGTCTCTTCACCCTCTCTTTGTAGTCGTCGATCACGTCCTGAAATTATTTCAACGGTTCTCCACCGATATGTTTCTCCCGATTTTACCTTTATCTGTCGTTCTTTTGGGGATCGTTGGTAACTTTAGTGTCGATGACGAATAAAACGCTCAAAAGTCCTAGGCCCTATTTCATACGCAAGTTATATATGCTTTCGGAACGATTCGATCGTAATTTCGTTAGGTGAGAGTGTTTGTCGACCAACTTTTCTACCCCCGTAAATCATACGACGCGATGCGACACGGTCGTTCGTAGAACGATGGAGGGCTGGTTACGAGCGTTATCTCGCGGCCGAGAGGTGTCCCGTATCCCCTTGCGGGTGTATGTCCCCTCGAGACAAATTAGAATCAGAAAGGGGAAACTTACCTGTTTCTTCAAGATGATATGCTTGCCCTTCCAGTACTTCATCATACCGAGGGCCTGCAGGGTGCTGACTATGTCGTACGAGTCGATGGCCATCTCTTTGCTGATGTCTGAAAAGACACGCAAACGAGATAAGAAAACGCGCGAGCAATGCGCATCAGCGGTCGAGCGTCGAAGAAGCCTCGACGTTGAGGCTAGGACTGTGAGATGATACATATTACCTTTAACGGAGAGTTCCTTGCCCCCAAAGTTGCAGAGGTACTGCAGCAAAACGTCCTTCCAGTAGCTGCGATACGAGATCAAGCCCAGATCAGATAAAGGCTTCTCGGGCGAGCCAATCTTTTTCTCCACCCTGGTCAATAAGTAGCCTGCATAAAAAAAACGTCGACGATCGGTCATTTCCAGTTCCATTGTCGTACGACGATCTGAACGTTGGGATCGTTGAATTAGGAGGGTTAGGATGAGGGTCGGTGTGTATTTATTTATATTTAAGGGGGATAGGAGTGGACGATAGTCGGTTCGCGTGCGTCAAGTGTTGCGTGAGCGTGAAATTCGGGCCGTGATGTGCGATTTCGCGCGAGTAGAAAGACGTATGTCGCGAGGCGTCGCGTCGTGTCGTTTACAGACTGTACAGGGTCCTTGTGCGCACGGGCTATTAAACGAACCATGAAATTCCGATTACGCGAGACACGGTGCCCGTCGAAACCGCATAGGTACAGAGGTGGTGCGTCCGCATACGTACACACACGTGTCCGTGTGTCGAATCGACGGCCACCGCTACAAACCATTTCTGGTGTCAGTGACCGACAAAGGATCAAACGCCGCGGCGCACTGTCCTAACGAAAAATCATTTAGACAAACAGGACCTCCATTTTCAGATTTGATCACCAAGGGGTGTGGATTGCATACGGTTCAAAAGGACATCATGAATAGCAAGCTAGAACGAAGGTTAGGTTTGGGCTAGGTCTGCCAAATATCTTAGGAAAAACAAGTTCTTTCTTTGCTTCTCCCTCAAATTGTAATTAGAACTTTCCAATGATACGGCACTGTCGATGTTCGTCTGACCCCTCCAGGAGCCCAATTGAATCAGTTGTCCAATTGTGCGGATTCGTGAATTAACAAATCTGTTTAATTATTCATCTATTCGTTGAAAGAATCATAGAGCCGAATAGCGAAAGACCCGAAAGTTTTACATCACGATCACTACAACACCCAGAATACCAAACGTGGAACCAGGACTCTCACAGCGAGTTACCCTAAAAATGTCCTGCGTAATAGTCAACATTCTCCCGTTTGGTATCCGCATGAACACGTTTACTGCTCTTATAGCCGCCACGTGCAAACCTAACTCATGGGAACCAACCTAGACCGCGATCGACATTTCTGTCGTTGCAACTAATTACCTGGTATCTTCCGTAACTAACTAACTAACTATAGCTCCGAGTAATATGTTTGAGAAACAAACATTTTCTAACCAAACCGAAATATCAACGCGTAAGTTACACGAAAGGGTTTCCCTTTCAGTCGTGCGAGCTAATGAGTTAATTAGCTAATTAAATAAATGAGGAATCGATGATCGGCGACGTCGCGTCGGCGCGACCTAAACCAATTTCTCCAGTTTATGGGGTCATCCGTTATATTCGCGAGAATCTGGCGCATGTCTGTATCGATTCCGCATTGGTACGCGGCCGCGCTTAAAAAGACACGCGAACTCATCGATCCGAGAATATTTCGGCTTCGCCGAGCACTTGGCAGCGGTAAAACCGTACACCTAGCTTGGGTTGTTGAAAAATCATCGCAGCGTTGCCCAAAGGCCGGAAGAATCGCTGTATTAACGTTACTATTTCTATAGATGGTAGTAGGTGGTAGTAGATTTCGTCATTTTCTTTATGTAAATGTATTCGAGGTCCGTTACTCTATTACGATGTGGTTTCGTAAAAAAAGTTGCCAAGTATAGCTGCTGGAAGGGATCTGATATTTGTGTAATATTAAATATTAAATAACGACCAAGTTGTTCCGGTGTCTCGGATGCCTGGACGCCAGGAACGTCCGGATATTCGCGAGGTTCAACGACTAGTCGCGGTCGGATGCAGATTCTCGCGGAAGCGTCGCCGTCGCGGCGATTATCCCAAAATAACCGCGGAATTCTCTCATTGGCCGAATAATCGAGATCGAGACGATAGTAAAAGCGTTTCCCCCGAATTCGCGAGAAAACGAATCGAAAAAGATGACGGGTGTCGGGATGGGGGGACAAAAACGACGACAATTTTTGTGGACCGCCGCGGCCATCGAGCTTATTCCAGGACGTCCCGGAGCCGGAGCCTGAGAGGTTCAACGACCATTCTCCTCCTCCTCTTTCTTCTCCAGCTTTCTGGACCAGGAGAGAACACCAGTCTACCCTCTACCTCCGCAGCCGCCACCCACCCTCGATTCTTTTCGACCACATCTCTGACGCGCTTCCATGATTCCACGTCAGAAACCATCTAGATTCGAATGACGTTTAGGGATATGAAAGTGGAGATCGAGTGATACGACATTCTCTGGATTATTTCGTTGTGTTTCGATACATAAAACTCTACAACTTGAACGTTTTTATCAGGGTTATGTGCAAAATACACAAAACACCTGCTTTAATACGAATACAAGATTCTCGTGCACTTGAAACTCTTTGGATGTGATTGTATCGTAGTACGATAGAACTAGAGATCGATAGTATTCGATACTACAAATAAATATCACGTAGATTATTAAACAAAACCTGAATGATGAATGGCTCTACGTCACTTTGGCCTGTTGGTAGAGCGCATTCATTACGCATTCGGTTCGTAGGGTTTCGGGATCGGCGTTGTTCCCGAGGTGGTGGTGGAGCATGGAGGAAGAGGAAAAAGCGCGCTGACTAGAAGGACGAGAGAACAACGGCGACGAGGGTTGAAGAGGAAGCAGCAGAGCAGTGGGTGGATGGATCGGCGTGACAGCAGCCTGGTCGGGGAAGGTTCATGGACTCCCTCGTCCCTCTGCTGCTGCTGCTGCTGCTGCTGCTGCTCCTCCTCCTCCTCCTCCTCCTCCTCCTCCACCTCCTCTTCCTCTTCCTCTTCTGCGGGGTGGCTGCCCTACGCGGAGGAAAAAGGCGTCGGTGGCCCTGCCAATCCTACGCCCTACGAGGCACTCGTGGGGCGAGGTCACGAGAGGTCATGCGATTGCGAGCCCTACGTGTCGGTCGTTTCGAATCGAACCAGGTGGAAATCACTACATATAGGGCCGACCTGTGCTACTGGCTCGGCCAAGGGCCGCAAAAAGATGTACAGGGTGTGTCTAACGCGATACCTTCTTTAACCCTTCGAGTCTGGCGAACGGGTCTGCCTACTCTTCGGTTAGTAATGCGACTTTTGTTTTTCAGAGATTTTTAACACCATCTTCGTCCTATTCGGAAGGAGTGTACACCTTGGCAGAGGAATTTCTGCGTTAATCTAGCCAGACTTCTTCGCGAATATTCCCTCGTTACTAGACTGCGGATTTTATACATTTATGATACGCAAACTAATATAATAGATGCACTGCAAACATAACCGAATGGTATGTGCTCTTATGCAAGACGAAATAACAATATTGTTGTATTAATTGTAGAATACTTGAACATAGATTATGTATATTTTAATTTTTTTGTGTGTTTCTATATTACCGCAGTTTAGTCGTTACCTTCGAGGTAATCCAAGTATTTGTAATTCCACAGCGTGGTAGTTGATACCAAAACGGAGAACCATACGACCTTGAGATGACCTTGGATTCAAAGTTCATTCACAGGAATAACGTGCTCTCTTGGAAGATGACGTTGAAACGTGCACAGACATGATTACCAACAAATCACAGGTACTTGTATAAGTTAGTCGAGTATTTATTCTAATCTCGTTCAATAAGACAATTCGCAACCTGGATAAATGAAAAGATAAATGAACCACCTGTTTAAGTAACCTTAAACTCGCCCTTCATCGAGTCTACAGACATCATTTGACATTTCCTAACGAATAAAGTCTGCGATTAATAAAACACCCGCAAAAGATCTTCGGACTCCCAATCTCTGGTTATCTCCGCGAGACACGCGTTCTGCGACCACGTGGTCCATGAGCGCTCTAAGGTCCGACAGACCGCGATCCACGGCGGAGAGGTCAACGCTTTCGCCCTGGAGAGGATCCCCGACGAGTTTCCAAACAGCCCCAGATTCCCGTCTCGTCTCGTCTCGTCTCGTCTCGTTTCGCTGGGAATTCCTCCGTGGAACAAGGTGCACCGGGACACACCCCGTGCGCGAGACGAATCCCGGCGCGTGTCTGTCTGTGTGGGACGCGTGTGTAAGCCAAACGGGCAGGTAGGTACATAGAGAGAGCACGGCGGCTGGCGACTCCGCGAGGTTCGTGGGGGCCGATCGATGCGGCGAGACGCCGGGCGTCGCACTTTCCGCTAACCATTCCACTCCATTCCATTCCAGACCTACACACACCGCTATCCCCGTCACCACTACCACCGCGACGCCGCGCCGCGCCGCGCCGCGCCGCGCCGTCCCACCAACACGTAACGTCTCTCACGCCGCGGTAGCCCCTGCGGAAAACCCGGCAGGGCTACCCCCAGGACCGTTCCTAGCTTGCACACCGCCCAAACGTTCCCAATTTCCCACCCACACTTGCCTCGAATATTATCGAACTTTGTTGCGCCTATTTTTCTCTATTTCAACGTTCGTTTGCTGTTTTTCTTTTCGATCTTAGCGGTAGACAAGCTAGCTCTTCCGGCGTGCAAGATGTAGAGTTAAGTGGTTTGGTTTTCCATGGAAGGTACGAGTTCGATCTCTGACTATGGTTAAATCTATGGCAGTAATAATGTATGGATTTAGGGTTGAATGATAAGCGTCGATATTCGATCGAGTGTATTCTTATAAAAAAAAATGCTTGATTATTGCAGAATAACTGTTGCAACTATCGAGGTAACCGATTTAGTAGCCTCTATATATGTATAAGATATTCTGTACGATACTAATTTCAACCTCGTTCGTCGGTAAACGACATTGACATATACTAGACATCTATTATGTACAAAATAATAATACACTGCACCCCTATCGGCCATCGAGAGGGTTCGCGCCTGACTACCCCCACCTTTCATCGTTCTGCTCCGACCACGATTCTCGGCGACTCCGCATAGTACGTCGACCCACAAGCCCAGCCACCTAGCCCCGTGCACCCTTCTCCCTTAGTCGTCGTGCTACCCCTACGCCAGCGACCCACACTCCCGCCTCGGCTCGTCGGCATCAATGAAAATGACGTCACGGCAAAAAGCTCGCGTTTAATTATCAACGCTCTACGTTCTTCGCGGTATACAGGTTGGCTAGTAGGAAGGGGGGCGTTTTCGTGCGAGGGTTTCTACGCCTCGGAGACGATCGCGACTCCAGACGGGACGAGTATCGCAACCCCACGCACACCATTCTCAACTGCTAACCCGTTTCTTTCTTTCGCGACGTTTCGAGCAGACGGATAAACAGGGAACAACGGGGAAGAGGGTTGGATGGACCTTTCTTTTCCGTCTACTCGGTGGATCGAGGCCGCGGGGAATCCCAACCGAGTCGTCTCGATTTTCGGAATCTTCTTTGCCTTTCATCTCGGCACCGAGAGCAACGATTCCGTATCTGCGCCACCATTATTACCTTTACCGCTATAATCTCTGGCGAACAACTACCGTCACGTAAGAATATATATATAGTTGGAAATTAACACGTGGATTGCTAGTGTTTAGTGTAGTTTCTTATCGTGGGAGCAATTTTGAAGTAGAACATTCCGTAAGGAGGTGGTATCCTAACCAATTTTCTCCGGGTGTTTTTTGCCATTTTTTCTTTTAGATCCATAAGGAATTTTTTGAAAACTTTGAGAAACGTCGACTACCATCTCTATCAGCTGATATATATTTTTGCTTTGCAATCATCGAAAACCGAGTTTCAATCGATTATTTCTCCATGACAACGATTGCTAATTTTCAGATCGGCTGGCTAGGTAGGTCTACTTACGGTCAGTAATTTTAACGACCGTTCGTGGTTCGTCGACGACAGAGGCTGAACGAACCTCTGCGAGGAATTGTACGCGCGGCGCGTGCCGGTCGCCGGACGGTAGCTTTCAATCGTAGCGACCGCAACGTCGACGAAACCACGCCATCGAAACCGCGGAGGCGGTTCCTCCTATAAACTCCGGCTCCTAATTCGGTTATCCTTTCGATTTCGTCCGGATGATGTCGTCATTCTGTCTCTCTGAACGCGCCAAGGTCGAACGGACGTGCGTGCGCGAGGAAAGAAAAGAAGAGATAAAAATAAAACGAAAGAACGAGGCTGTACTCACTGAAATCGATGAGGAGCCGGCCGTAACCCTGACGTTGATAAGGCGGCAGCGTCAGAATACAGGATACGTTGTAATTGAGGAAAGAGTTCTTTTCCTGGAATAGAACAAAGATGATTCAGAATTCTCGGACGAAACGACTCGCCGGCGTCGCCAGACGATAAATATGTCTATCGGGGGATCCTGGCATACACCGTGCATACTTTACATTTCCATTATTTTACATTATCGAATCCTTTCTCGTCGATTCTCCTCTTCAAAATTCTACATAATTTTTATATTAAAAAATGCATTTTAATGGAAGAGGAGTGAATCGACAAGTACAATTATTTCCTTTTACTCCCGAGTATAAAACTCTGATCGAACATGCCTCTGATAGAAAAACAATTGAATCGCTTATTTCAACAGAAAAAAAGGAAGCGTTTAAAGTTTTGCGTACTCCCTCTAGGTATTGGAAGGATCAAAGGTTATCGAGTTTGGCGTTTCGCGGCGCAATAAGTGGCTCTCATCCAAATAGTAGGAACGCAGACGTGTTTACGTGGAAAAAAATTGAATAATGTTTTTGTTCAGCGCGCGTTAGCACACTCGACACGCTTCGGCCAGACGCGCGACCACTCGCATGTGTAACCAGACACAATATCGCGAGCGTTGTGACGTTAATGCGACACGAAGATGCGTCGTGACCTTCGTCACACGAAAACACAATGGATTATCGATATCTCCAAACGACCAGGTTTCAGGCCGTAGTATGTTTCATTAAACGCGTCAGAGACGCCAAGGACGTTCCGGGTATTATCTTAACCACTCGAATGTAAAGGCACATCATTCATTTCTACACCCGATATAATTGCCAAGCAAACCACATAGGGTAAACTGTTGGAATACAACCAGCGTGCTTCAGACATTAGAATCACCCTGTATACGATGCGCAAGCATTGACTAGTCCGTGACATTCACCGACAGCACGGTAACTCGACGTTGAAGAAACGGCTCTTATCCGACGTTCATCGGATACGGTAGTTTAAACACGTGAACGCCTATATGGCCAAGGTCGGATATGGTTCAACCATTTCTTTAGGAACTTTTTCGTATGTACATGTGCAACTGCATCTCAATTGCACTCAACGAGGAAATTATTTTGTCGACGAATTTTTTACCATAAAAAAACGTCATTTAATATATAGTAAATTAGTTTTTTATTTAATTAGAGAAAAGCTTCAAAGTGTGTTTCACCCATTTGGATGCATGTCTTGCCACACTTTTTTTTCTTTTTTATTAAAGTTCCTACACGTTCAAGAATTGCCGGATTTCTCTTTATTTCTTGGCGAGAGAAGCTGGCATAGCAATCAGTACCGAAGCAGATACTCGAGGTAACGGAATTAAATTTGTCTGGTGTCCTTTTAGATCCATTTGCTCCATGTCCATTTTGCTCGATTCGAAGGATCCATCTGTATTCATCAAAAGTTGGGATCATCAATTTTACCACACCCCGTATAATAGAGACTCGCGACCACGAACATGTTAACTTTTCGACAACGTATTTTTACCGTGGCACCAAATGGGCGCACGCCTTTAACACACTATGAATTCCGTGTATCGCGCACGCCAGAGATTAGATAAATTTTGTGTAAAATTACATATCAACAAAATTCGTGGGTCACACTTGACAAATCGCAATTACCATGTACTATACCATCTACTATGTTACTAAAATCCACGTAAACCTATCCAAATTTATTGTCTTTGCCACGATACCATCAGAGTTAATTTGAAGAAACGAAGAATCTACATGGAAAATGACCCAGTAGCGAAACGATTTCGATTCGTAGATTCGTCAGAGTTGAGAGTATATGCGTATCCAGCGTCAAATGGTCGAGGCCACCTCGTGCGTACGATCCGTCGTTAATCATTCCACGCCCCTCGGTCCCATTTCGACGGCCAAGAACGATCCTGGTATATACAACTCGAACACCCGGTATTTCCGGCCGTGGCAGTCGTGCTGTTGCTAACTGGCGAGTGGGGCAGCAACGGTTCGAAGGACGCACAACTCGAGAAGACTCGGGCCATGGTGTTGGTGCGTATTCGACGTTACAAGAAGAAGAAGAAGAAGAAGAAGAAGAAGAAGAAGAAGAAGGAGGCTCGCGTCAGCTGGGCCAGAAAGAGAGAAGCGAAAGCGCGGATAGGAGAAGAAAAAGGTTTTGGGCCCTACGAACGAGGATTATGGTTGTTCATCGAATAGGCGAAAGGGTATATTGTCGAGAGACAGAATATGGGATCCTCGTAGGTTAATTCTTCAACTTAGAATTGAATTAGATATCAGAGAAATGAATGAAGAGTAAAATAAATTCGCGCTTGTGTGTATTTCAGTTGCAACCTTGGAGATAAAAAAAAAACAAAAACAAAAGCACGCTCGAGACGTCCGTACACACCGTTTGAAATTTAAATCGAACGTAAACATGTTTTGAAGATTCTAATGGAATGTTTGTTTTAAATTTGTAAGTATTGTTTTCGAGTAGGTTTTGTGCCAAGTGGAATTTTTCTGACTAAACTTTGGATCGAGCCTCGAGTTTTTTCAAGTATGGGAAGAGCCACGATGAACTTTATACCGGGGACGAAGAAACGTTGCGACAGTTGAAGTGCAAGGAAGCTAAACCGACGGATAGAAGGAGAAGAGAAGACGAGAATCTGGGGCCCGCGACGTCCTTGGGTCAGTAGTCCCTGCTCCGTTCACGGCCGTCTCGATGTCCCCACCATGGACGTGCGACGCAGGAAAGGTCCTCGCGCTCTGCTTTTCCTTTCCGTGCTATTTCCCTTCGGTTTTTTTTTATTAGGGATGATTCGAAGAAAGTTTCCTACACCGATAAGGTACAACCTCTATTTACTATTGTCGCAAAAAGGAGAAATAATTTGATACGAAACAAAGATTATTGACTCTGAAACAATCGATATTCTCAGAAAATCGACCAAAGATTCTAACGTGGATCGATTCACGGTGTCGGTCGATCGTGAGTCACGTTGCGGCGAAACGAACCGTGTCCCGATTTCCGTTTAAGGAGAGGAAAACCACGAATGCCAGGCGGATTAATAGCAGAGTCTGTTTCGAGCCCGTTCGCTTGCAGATTTCAGATTTCCTTTAACCAAGAATGCCGAGCACGCGAACCTTTCGAACAATGAGGAGGCCCGCAGACCCACTCGAGACAAACACTTATCCCAGGGTGCCGATCCAACAGACAAAACATGCTTGGCAACATGTGTTTTAATAGGTACACTTATGATTGGTATTTATAACGTTAACCGAGTTATATTCCAAGTAGCAAAGTTAGGCGGAACACTCTGTATATTCCTAAAAAGAGTTTGAAAACGATAGTTTGAAAGGGATCGTGGAGGAGCACAGCAGACCTATCGTTTATGGAGCAATTGATCGAATCTTCGCGCCCTTTCTTTGTCCTTTGCTCTCTGTCCCTTTCTCCATGTCCACGTCGGCGTGCGGCGCGGCGGTTCTCTCGTCAGGCAATGCGACAAAGCGATATATGCGCTGGGAGTCGTCGAGTGATAAGCTTTCCACGGAACTTGGGCTCTTCCATGGAACCACGATTGCCTCTCGCAGCCGTTGGTCGATCGTGGTCGCTGAAAGGAGTCACGACGCAAGTGGCGTCGATCGTAAAAGGTTTCCAATCGGTCGGTATCCTTTTCTGCGTATCATCGTACCATAAAGTGCAAAGCGCCGATGGAGCGAGCGAGAGGGTTTTGCGCGATGACAGAGGCGTTGGAACGCGAGCGAGCGAGCGAGCGAGCGAGCAGGCGGCGACCAAGGCATCCATCGCATATATCTGTTTCGTTCCTTGAGCGTTCATAAACACTTTGGCGCATACAACCGACGTCGGACGTCCAAGAGTCGTGCGTAGGTGAACGAACGTCTGCACGGCTGAGCGAATAAGGCGAATAAAACAATTGTCCAACGTCTCTTTCACTCGTCGAACTTGAAATCACAACCACTTGGCTGGCTCCTTACAATTTTTGATCGCAATAAAGAACGAGAAAATTCACGAGCTACGGTAGAATACCCTTTTTATTCGAAACACTCTTCGCGTCAACGGATTATATCCGATTTACACGCCAAATTCGTGTACTCGCACTTTTAGCGCAAAGCAAATAGAAGATGTTACGTCTAACATTTATCGCGATCCACCTTATTGACGGATTAACTGGATTTCATCGGTTAACTATCAACATCGACTCTCGTGTACTCTCCTATCTGACCAAGAGCGTTTCGATTACAAAAGATAACAGAAATTTATAGGCAGCGCTAGTCTAAACATCCACGTGCCTCGTGATCACGGTTGGACCACATGTGTCGCACCCGGCCAACTAAATATTTCATTTCTAAATTGTCCAAGTAGAAAACACTCGAAAATTCAAATTATTCAATTATTTCAACATAATTGTCTCGTAAGATTCTTCTAAAAAACTTTCAATAATTTTAACATATCTGGCTATAATTGAAGTCCAATTACAAAACAGATAGAAGATGAAAGAAAGTTAGAGTAAGCTGTTTGAGCAAAAACATTTCAATCGATTCCAGTGGTGTTCCTCACTCTTACAGAAACTTGATTTTATCCTCGAGTCAGAGTTTTTATTCGTCGAGCAATTATTCGAATCAACTTCTGCCTCGACTGTGATCCAATTCGCATCGCGAATTCTTCGATAGCGCGCAAGACACGATGTGAGCGTCGCTTAAAGGTTATACAGCTCCTCGCGACGGTCACTTCTATATTTAGATGCACCGAGTTTCCTCCTCCACTTTCTTTATACCGAACAAAGCGTTCCTCTTGACATACGGGGTGTACGCCAAGTTTCACGCGACCATCTTTTAACCGTTAGGACTGTTTAGATTTAATAAGACTGTTAGAGCGAACATTTCCTCGATAAAAAACCTTTTAAAAGAGCTCTCTCCGATTCGCGTCGAAACGAGGGCTGTTGAACACGTTGAAATGAAATGTTCATTTAGGAATATGAATCTATATTTATTTGGGACATTAATCACTTTTTTTTAGTATATATACAAGTTTTGATTTCTATCGTTTTTATCTTCTGGCCCATTCTAGAGTGTTGGAGTAGTTTTTAACTATTAAACCCTAAACACGATTTCTAGTCGGTAGAAGAGAGATAGCTAATTTTTTGTTAAATATCTTATCTTTGTGCAGAGTTTTCTGAAATATTATCAGAGAAATTACTGTTCAGAACTGACCCAGACATGTCTATACATATATGTCCATCGTCCGAGGGTTGATAAGGGGATTGGACGCAGTCGAAGAATGAATACAGAAAACAATAAACGAGTCGAGCAGCTCGCCCCTTCAGATTTCTTTGGTCCGCGTGTCCGGATAGGGGCTGGCGTCTCGAGGGACGTTGTGAATTTATCAATGAGACGGATGCTAGGAAAAGTGGAGGGTCGAGTAGACACACGGTTTATCCCCGAGCTCTCGAATCCAAAGAAAAATCTTGGTTACCCCACCTCGAGTAGGTCTGCGTGAAAATTTCTGCACAGACTTATTAATCGACGTCGCTCATTCGCCCCTTTCTCGACACCACTTTCCTTTTGGCTGGAGCCCAAGCGTCCGTTGTTCGTTCGTGGACCCCTTGTAGATTTCCTGCGTAACGTCCAACGGCGAATCGATCCGACGCGACGCGACGCGACGCGACGCGTCGGACCACAAGTCGAAACTTTCCAAACGATGGAACAACGTTTGCTGCTTGGTCGATTTAGAAAAAGACTGATTAGTTTCCTACGAAAAATTGTCGAAACTAATTCTTCTTTTTAATCGATTACAGATTTTCTTGCGAATTTTCCCAACTAGGAGATATTTCTCAATTAATAGTTCCTGATTCTATTCAGGAGCAACAAGACACGGGTTATACAGAGTGGTCGCGGACGTCACGAGCGTAGGAAGTCTCTAAAGGCACGGGTTTTCCCCTCAGAGATGTATTTTCGTCCGCAGAGTCGATGCTCGGCGAAACGGTGTCGATGAAACACGTTCGATCATTTCGGTGTACCCCAAGGACGAGATGAAATTTTACGATCGACGGGTTTCATTTCTTCCATCATTTCAGATCACGAGACCACACGCGTGGATTTTAACAAAAGTTTGCTGCTATATCTTTCGCCATTTCTTTTTCAGTATAGTTCATTCACATAGTCGAATTATATTTATGCGTTTATGATACAAGTGAATATATATATATATATATATTAATTAGGTGTAGTATTCATAAAAATGGGGTTTCCAGTCCATCGTGCGTGACCTCAGGAACCAAGTGTGAGCCTCGGTAGCGGCCCAGGGCTTGGGAGCCGATATAGTTTCGTCCATAGGGAACAAAGGTCAAGGTCCGCCGTGGCAAAGGACGAGCCCGGTCCGAGGAATCTGCGCAAACAGGAGGCGACGACTCTTCTGGATGGTATATACCGGAGCAGGAAGTTCGCGGCCACGTGGATTTTTCCTTGTCCCCGAGAGGAGGGACGGAGGGGACGGCCCGGCAAGGTGGCACAGGGAAACTGGAAACCGCCACGGTACACTTGCGGCTCTCCGTCACGAGACACGAGGCGTATAACGACATCGTGGTCGAGTACGCGCGAAAAAAGGACGACGAAGGGGACGAGACATGGCTGGAGGATGAGAAGGCAAAGGATAAGGAGGCGGGGTAAAGTTGGAGCAGAAGCTAGAGCTAGAGTTCGAGGTAGAGGCCTAGGCGCTACCCTACCCCAACTTGTAGGGAACGATGTGTATTCGACGGGATTTGGTCGTGTGAACAGGACTGTCTGGCATCGATCGAGCCCAGCCGCGGGGTGGAGGCAGTGAGGCTCCGCAGAGAGGGACGAGGAGGGCTGTCGAGGGGAAATTCGACCGAGGTGGATACGGAGGTGGAGGGTTGGGCGAGCCTACCCCAACCTCTTCTCCAAGAGGCCGCCGCGTATCGTATCGACGACCTCTACTACTACTACTCGTCCTCGTACTCCCGGTGTTACCCTACGTCATCCCTTTCCCGTTTCTGCCTCCCTGCAGTCCCTTTCGCGCCAACCTCTCCTCCTTACCCGTCTCGTGCCGCGTCTGCAGGATATTTTTAAGGAAATTACGTAACCAGGCGCTGGACAATCCTTGCGACGCTAACTCTCCTTTCGCGATACTAAACATCGGTCTTGATGTCGAGAGACGACGAGGAGGTGTGATAATTGCCGTTATCAATCAAGTTTAAATTAAAGTTCAGTTTAAAGTTAAACAATTGCATCGTTATCCTTTTCTGCTCTGGTTCGCAGTGTAGCTAGGTTTGGTTGGAGTTGGACGCTACCTTCTGACAATTGTAATTTCTCCTCCTTTATCCCTATCCTTTGGCTCGATTGGATTCTCTCAGAAATTTCTCTCAGAAATTTCATAGTAAATAAATTTATCCTCGAAATCAGATTTCTCTCCACTCAAAGAGATCCTCTGAGCGTTTATACTCCGGCCCTCCGCGTCTTCCACGCCTCTTTTGGTACCCTCCCGTCTGATCCTTTCCTCCTTTCCATAGCGTTCGGATATAAACGCCCCGGGGTCCAACTATTTACGCGTTATGTACACCCGGGGCTCTTCACGGTCCTCCTCGTTCTTCCGAAAGGGTACGCGGCGGCAGCCACTTGCCTCGCTGAATTTCCCTCTTTTAGTTTCCAATTACCGTGTTAACGGGCCGCCCGCGCCGCCCGCGCCGCAACAAAAATCGTCCCTTGGTGCCTTACTCGAGGACACGCTCCGTCGAAATCGGCCCGTTTCGCTTCAGCAGACGAGGGAAACATACGACGAAACAAAAAGCTCGACAATTTTCAGAACGACATCCGTTCGTTGGAATATACATTTTCATTCCCTGCCGAACCTACCTTCCTCGGGGCCCTCTTCTTGCTTTCATTCGTCTTGGTGCACGCTTCGAATTCTCTTCTCTTTCAGAGATATAAACGTTCCCGTCGGCTCCTGTCTATTTATTGCGTTACACGCATCGGACCGCCATCGTTTTCCGATCTCCCTTAATCCTTTTCTCTTGCTCCTCCACTTTTGCCGTTTTTTTCTTTTTATCCTCTCGTTTTTTTCATATGCTGCGAGCTCCCCTCGGTCGTTTCTTCGTTCCTAGAAGGTGGGCCGTTCCATTTCTGTATGCATTATTCAGGACTAGATAGAGTGGAACGGTTCGTGACGAGCTAACTGGCACACCAGCGGAAGTTAGCGAAACGAGTTGGCTGGCGAATCAACGCGTCTCCACGGATACACCGTCTACTGATTTTCGCTGGTTTTCCACGATCTTCTTCTCTTCTCGCGACGTTTATCGTGCTCGTCTGGCTTTTTTTAATCCGACGCGGTTCGTTTATATCGGTAGAATTTGTTTCGGAAACTCGTCGACTAATTTTAGATCGAACTTTCTAGCAGATTCACTGGCGAGCGTTTGAAATTTGCAAGTTTGCTATTCGACATACGCGAAACTATTTTACCAATCCAGTGAAACTATAGCGGAGGATTATGTACATACATGTATTTTCTATTACTCTACCAGTAATAATATATTATACGTGTACGCTTTCTAACTGTTGTTTGGCAACCAAAAACAATTCTAACCACGTAGGTTATTATTTAAAGGGAAAAAGGATCAGAAGCAAGTGGCAGGACACCGCGTTTCCCGTTAGCAGGAACGATGCGCTCGAGTCGACGGCATGTCGACACGAAAGTTAAGAGGGTCTGGAAACGAGAGGAAATCAACACCGTCTGGAAACAAAAGCCCCGGGCAATTAACGCGTCGATGAAGATGTATCTGCTTCCAATATATATTCCCCAGCTCTCTTGGACGCATGGCAAGACGGAATATACGCGAGCTGCGAATAACGCGGCGTGTCCCGAGCAAACGAGACGACGCGACGGGGCATATCCTCTTACGTAGGTATTCCAGACAGGATCCCGCGCGAAAGTAGAGGGGGAGATTGGGAAAAAAAACGGCGAAGAACCGAGGAACACGACACGCATGTCGAACACACCGGCACCTACACCACAATGCCCCTTGTCCTTTCGCAGTCCCATGATACGGATGAAAGAGTATCCTCTAAGAATGAGACGAGCCTCTTAAAAGCGGGAATAAATCTGCCAGGTGAAATCGACGTATTCCAATCACGTTGCTCGCTCGAATCCCCATAAACCTCCCGTGCACAGAGATTCAGTGACCAGTGGAACACTGAAAACCGTCCGACCTGTTCCTATTGTCAATTTTTCTGGCTCGAAGGAGCGATCTCTTTTGTTTTGTTCGCCTTCTTTGGGAGTTGACTGGACTCTCAAACTGTCGATCGTTTTGTATCGAGATTTCTTTGTTATATTAAGTTACAAATCTGATCTTAAGAAACTCGGGCCACGGAATTATTTGTAGACTAGGGACGTTTATGCATTTATGAACAAGTGAAATATAGGCAAGTTTATGAGATTAGAAATCCAAGTGCAAGAATATACATATAAAGTATCAACAGTAACATGCATGTTGTATCGCTTTGTACAATCGTTAAAACTATTTACATGTCGTATTTAACGATATCAAAAGCAACCTTTCCGTTGTAGGAAGTACGAAAAAGACCACGAAGGATTGATAAAGCGTGAAAGTCAGCCATGGTCCGTCTCTACCCTCGTCCTCGTGGAGGATGATGCAACCCCCGTTTCATTAGAAGATGACTGCAGCGTTACGATACACGATTCTCGAGGAACATTCGCGTGCGCAAAGGGAAGGAGGACCCTCTCGATTACACGCACCGCCTGTATAATCCGATACGCAGACGATGATCGGCGAATCAAAAACGAAGGCTATCGAAATTCTGGTTTCGCTAGAACAAGCTCGATCGTCCCGACGGTAGAAGGCGCAAGGATTTCAGGACCAGGACAGGGCCTCGTTGCGCGGATCTTGGGACTCGATGGCCCCCAAAACCGGTTCCGTCTGGATTTCACGCGACAAGCGTTTCTTTTATTTTTCCCTATATTTTTTTTCGTCGAGGATCCAAAGGAATACGACTTTGCGAATGTAAGCCCCGTGTTGCGTTACGATTACCAGGCCGTTATCGTCCACGTCGTAAACAGTAATTATGTGTCCTCCGGAATCATATTTAATCCCTGCGTTATTCTTCGGCTCTCTCTCTCTCTCTCACTCTCTCGAGCAAGGACTGCGGTTCCTTGAAATCAGAAGAAATGAAAGTGGAGTTTGAACTCGCTACGGTACTTGGGTATTCGAACACTTTGGTGGGCTGAGCTCCTATTATCTGAGCTCACGCAACGTAGCGCTTATGCGGATTCGTCAACTCGAGCTATACGAATCATTTAGTTATCCGAACCTGCTTGTCCCGTGATACGTTCAAATAAATAGAGTTCTACTTGTAATATAATATCAGTGCGCTACATTAATACTACTCCCGACAGCACTTGGATAATACGTAGAATAAGAATCTCGTTATACCTCGCGTTTCGAATCATCTCCGTGCTCCATTGTTTTCGACACGGACCACCATAGTTTTATTTTACGCGGCCATAAGCAACAGCTTATAAATTAAAAAGTTTCCGTTAGCTTTCCAATTACAAAAATTCATACGTATCGTAGATAAACTAACAAATAAAAATGTGATTAAAATTAAATTGTATGGACTCGATACGTAACAACTTTGGATACTATAGAAAAGAAATTGTATACGTTAGTTATTTTTTGACTGGACAAGGCGGAAGCCCGTTTTAATATCGAAATTTGTAAATTCACCGACCGTGGAGGCCCCTCCCCATGAAAAACTCTGAGCGTTTCGTCTGGAGGTCGCCTCGCGTCTGAACGTGGTGCTGCGCGATCATTCAAGGTCGGTGCGCTAACAATCGCTCAAGGTCGCCGTCTAGATCCCGCCGTTAACGTACCCTCGACGCCGCGGGGTCGATGTCCGGATTACTCAAGGTCAATGGCCGCTACGCTCCCGGGGTCAACGACCCGAACACTCCAAGCCGACGTCCGGATTATTCGAGGTCGGCCAGAGGAGACCGCAAGACGCGACTCGCGAGGAGGCATCCACGCCTGCTGAACGCGTCGATCGATTTCGCGAACCGCGTCGTCGCGTCTTTCCTTTCGATGGTGTTTCCCCCTCGAGGAAGACGAGCGAAGGTGGTACCGGGAGCACCAACCGTGAATCTCAACCCCTCGTATTGCCTCGCTTTTTAAACTGGCTCCGCGTTACGGATACTCGATACAGTTCTTTTTCGTTACGATTCTTCATGGAGAATTGAATTCTGTTTAAGGCATATTCTTAGAAATGTACAAGTAACGAATATACGTACAATGGAAAGATTAGCGAATCGCGAGAGACAACCATAGTTATCTATGAATTGATTTAGGTGGAATGTAATGTAACGAGGTTTTTTGAAAGGTTGTTAGTAAGCAATCAAAGGTCGAATCCGTTAAATCCGGGTAAATTGTGTCGAAAGCCTCGCGACCTTCCACGATCGGGGGATAAAAACGGCACCAGACGGAGGACCGAGTAGACGTCGAAGCAGCGTGCGATAACAAAGGGGACCAGGATAAAAGAACACGCGAGGAAGATATCTTATATGGATACGTTTACGGGAAGAGATCGAGAACGAAGAAACGACGGTGTCGCCGAAAAAGACACGCAGGGCACTGGGAAGACGTAACGGAGAGGAAGGAGGAAATAATAACGACCCCGACGTCGCAGTGCTGCAGAAAGGTTGACGACCCGATGCCAGGCGACGCCCTCTCCCCCCCTTTGCCGCCCTACCATCCCTTCCCCATCGTCCTCTGCAACCACCATCCCCCGTTATGCAGCTACCACTACCGCCCTCGGCCGTGCCCTCCTCTCCCCACACCGTACATCCACCCACCTGCCACTACACGCCGTAAGCGCATAGCGTACGTACGCCCTCCCGTCATCCCTCTCTCTACGTCGGCCGCCACCACCGTCACCCCACGACCGTCTGGCCAGGGTCGGGGTCATTGAACGTCTATAAAGATTTTGACTCTGCGTTACTGGTGGTGGTGGTGGTGGTGGTGGTGCTGCTGCTGCTGCTACTGCTGGTGGTGCTGTGCCGCCACCACCGCCGATGCCACCGCCGCTGCGGATGCAGGAAACCTCGCGCGGGGTACGCCCTTTTGTAAGGTGTGTAACACAATCTTGTTGCTCGGTAAGAACACGCCAGGACCTTTTGTAGTAATTTCAACGTCCAACGATCGATATCGGGAATTATTGTCTCCATTTTGCCGCGATCGCGCTTCATCGTGACCAATTTGCGGGGGTAGACATTAAGTTGTAGAGCTGGGAGAGTACGTCAAGTTGCAGCGAAGGATGACTATCTACATAGTTATAAAAATCATCTGTTTAATTAACACTTTATAGTGTCTACATATTGGAATCTATTAACTGTTGCTGGTTGTTTACTTACAATGCTCATTTTTTTTTTACAACAAAACTTTGTTAATCCAGTTGCATCTTTCGGTAAACATTGAAGATTAAATTACGGTATGACATGACTAGATAATAAGTATTACTCGCGAAAGTAAAGAAAACAAGACAGCTATAACACAACTTGTAATACAAACAAGTAGAATTTAAATATAAATGTGATTCTCTTCGCTATGACGATTTAAGTAACAAAAATTAAAGTAACTCTTAAAGTAACAAAATGTTTGTTTCCCTTTTCGAATGAACGATTCTTTATCGTGCAACTAACATTAATGAACAGGTATGAAGCATTGCTACCTTTGCATATATATAAACTATCTTTATTTAAATTATAATGAACTATAATAAAATACAAATATAACAAAAATTGTAATCCTTACATAAAATAAATACTGCGAATCATCTATTAGTTGAACAAAGTTCCGTCTGTCCCGGTCCGTAGGGAGGACGGACTATCGAGCCGTTTTGGGTTCGCGTATACGTACACACCCTCGGAGGGATAAGAGAACGTTTTCTCGAAGACGTCACGGGAAAACGAGCAAGACAAAGGGAACCGGTGGCGGCGGCGGCGGCGGCAGCGGGGTAAACGTTTGCTCGACTCCGAAGGAAATTTTCGTCACCCTCCCCCTCCGAGGAGGGAGGGGCGGGAGGGTGAGGAATGGCGCGTCTTGCCAGGGTCAGAGGTCGTTGAACGTCGGTAAAGATTTCGACTCCGGCGATGCTGTTCCGCAGTAAATAGGCGTGCGTGTAGAGCTCGCGCTCCGGCCGACCTCCTGGGCGACCAGACCAGGGAGTGCTCTGGCGAAGAGGGGTCAGAAATACGAGACACCCTCTTGCCGATATACACCGTTGCCCGTGTGATCCCTGCGCCGTTAAATACCAGCCGTGGTAAACCGAGAAGGAAAAGCGACGAGTTCCAATTCAACGCGCAGGGTGTATTCTAATATCTAGGATGAAAAAGTTGATACAACCGGGGGTCCTACTTGACCTTCCTGGCTACGAACGCATATATTCGTTTGTCAATCCTTCCTTTCGATCTTTCATTTCAGACACAATTATTAGCGATTTTCGTATCATTTTGTTATATTTATTAACGTTCAAATAATTAGATTCAAATATTAAATTCCGTTTACAGAAACCGCAACTGATGAGAGCACGCATATGAATTGCTTTGACCCCGAGTATTTACCACTCGAAAGGTTATAACCGATTCGAGTAAATTATCCGTACATAGTATTCGATAGCTTTTTGTTTTCCGTAATGGAAGATTAACGGGTCAGTCTCGAGTCTCGAGTCTCGAATCAAATCTATTATTAGACTTTCCAGAACATTCGGCAATCGTATTCTTTCTGCGACGATTCCATCTTCCGTTTCGGATCTTTGTCGGGAAACTAGAATTTATTGAATGAAAGTTAGGAAGTCGAAGATTGATTTTTATGAATTCTTGACGAATGCTGAAATATTCACTCTTTGAGTTATAAACTTGTTATAATTTCATTAAGGAATGATGAGCGATACTAGTAAGGTATGGAAATAGATAAAAGAATTGTTTAAGAACCGAGAGACGAGAATGGTCGTATCGAATGGTTTCAACGACTTTAATGTTATCTCCATGTGTCATACGAGAAACGCCTACTACGTAAACGTGGGTTCCGTTTACGCAAGTGCTAACTGACACAAGTACATCAGACACCGCACAGTCGTGCACGTACACGCACGTGCTTCGCATTAATATCTCTCGTTGATAGCTGGTCGCAACGAGGTCCGTGCCAATAAGAAACGCCTCGAAAACTTTTCTTTTATATTCGGATTGATTTGATTTTACCCGAATATTATATCAATTTTCCATTCGTTCGCTCACCACGCATCATTTGTATATACGTATCTGTATCAATAAACAATTTACGACAACGTTTCCCTACTAAATATTTCTCCATTTAATATAATACTTGTGTTAAATGATTATTTATTGTTACCCTCCCACCACAGAATCGAATCGAGATAATATTAAAACTAAAACCAGTTCAAAGTGTATAGAGCGACCCTGAGAATGATAGTCTCCTTAAATCAAATTTTATTTCGTCATCGGTTCGAGACGATACCCGGTATAAAATGAAAAACGGAGCCCATAAAGGAGAGACGATCTCTCTCAGGGACACCACGCGCGTACCGATCCCATCTATTCTTCTTCTTGTACACAGAGGAAAAAGTAAGACTCACCTTGCTGAAGTAGCCGACCGTGTGACATCCTTCGGAGTCACCAATCGTCATCACGTAGAAGAGGAAAGGCTCGACGTCGTAGTAGAGCGTTTTGTGGTCCAAGAAGAACTTGGCTAGTAGACAGAGGTTTTGGCAGTACTGCTTGTAACGCTTCCCGTCGACTTCCCATACGCCTATCTTGTCTTTCCTGGATCGAGAAACATGGTTACGGTTCAACTTCGTGCTAGCTATTGGATCCAGAGAGGAGGCTCAGCGCTGGGTCTATTTACCCACCTGTATACTTCGTGTCCAGGTGGATGCCTCCACAAACATTTCTCTCGATGCCTCCTCAGCACTTGACGACTCTTGGCGTACCGCAAACAGTACTCGCATAAATAAAGCTTAGGAGCTCGACTAAACTCCTCGGGATACGGGCTCTGGTACCACACCTCCATCTCCCATTTGCCCATTTCGATGACCCTGGTGCCGCCACCGTTCCTGCCCTCGCCGTCGTACTCCAATTCCTTCAGTTCCTTCTCCTATGACAAACCGTATCGCGTATACGTTGCGTAAGGTTCATCCTTTATTTATAACGAGATATTGCTTACGATCTTCTCGCTGGCGATTGCTTGTGCCTCCATAAATAATTTCAGATCGTAATCCGGCGTGAGATTCGTCAGCCGCGGTTGTCGGTCTTTCTCGTTTCCTTGGAGCTCGCTACCGCTGTCGCTTTCGTTCCCATCGACCGTGCTTCCTTTCCATTTGGTCCTCGAGTCTCTTACTTTCAGTTGATAGTTGCGCTGCTCTGATGTCTGGTGCACTCCCTTTGGAGACTTTTTAGCCAGCGAGGCTACAGCCTTCTTCCGTTCCTCCTCACGCTTTTTCCTTTCCTTGTAGAACTCCCTGCAAACAAAAACATACGTTACAAGTTCACAGAGTCTCTTTTAGACACACCTTTGGGCCTGTTATATTAACAAGTACGAGATTACCCACACGCAAGCTTGTGGCGTCGTGTTGTGATACAAGGGACAGCCCTCCAGGGTGAAATGTGACTCGAGTTTCCCAGAGAGATGACCTCGAGAGTCGCACGTCGGCGCTAGCGGGCATTCTCTTTCCTTGCTCACGCGTACACGACTATAATTCCCCTGGCTTGATCTTCCACCTGTAGCGTTGGAGATGGCACTGTTTTGCGGTACCCTGTTCACGCCGGAAGCGTGTCTGGCGGCGGTGCTAGGTCCAGCACGTTTAACAGGCGATTTGCTCGTGCTCCTCTTGCTCTCGGCTACTCTCGATAAATCACACCGGATCAGCGGAATTTGCAGGATACGCTTACACGCTACCGATTCCGTACCTGAGAACCATACTGCCACCGTAAGCAAAAAGACTGTATCTGCATCTTAGGACACCTTGGACACATGCTTTTTTTTTTTTTTTTTATACGAAATGTTTGTCCCATCGACCACTGGATTCCTACGGGCCACATATATATTTACATATATATATATATGTCCAATCCATCCATCCAGAACCGCAAATACTGCTTTTTTGTGTTAAGGAGGCAGCATAGAGTCCTAAATCTACCGTGTGTAGAAAATTCTCTACCCGCCTCTTTTCACAATGCTATTTAATGCTACTACCGAATTTTACTTTGCTCGACTAGAGACATTTACTACCAGAAAACGGTGACACTACTACCATAAACAATTACCATATAGCGTCAAGGCTGATAGGGCATTGCGTGTTGTGACGAAAGGTCGACGGGAGGGACTGAACTTATCGAAAGAAAAATACAAAAACAAATAGCTAGCCAACTTCTAACGTAATATTGTTCGACTTATGAAAACAAGAAAACCAAAATAAATTCACACCAAGGATATATCAACAGATAATGCAAGTCACACAGGATGTAAACATGTTGCTAATAGTTAGCAAGGTTGCCAAAATATCTGAGTAACAAAATTTTTAACAAAATACTTGAACGAAATCCTTCGAACCACATACTTTTCAAACTAAGACTCGACACACGAGAGGATGGGGAAAGGTGTTGCAGATAGATTAGCAATTACACGCTATAATCTATTTATACCTGCGTCAGATTCCGAATCACTGGCTGTCTTTGTTTGAAGCTGAAGTAATTTGCTCCCTTTTCGTGTTTGCAGTTTCCGTTTGCCTTTGGTCGTTGCTTTCGAAGCACCAGTCATCTCTTCGTGCTCGTCCATTTCTTTTTCGCTTGCAGACGCGTCGGCCTCGTCCTCACTTTTTACAGTACCTAATATAAGCCTAAGTTTCAAAAGAATATTCCAACATATTTTTTTTTTAGTACAATGACATCAACTCTGTGTTTGTTTACTTTGTCGTTTTGTACATTTCTGTGGCTTTACAGGTGCAACTGTCGCGGATGGTCGCTTCGGTGGAACATTGGTTATAGCGTTTACTGGTGCACTTTGCTGAGTGTCTTTTTTCTTCGTTCGAGGCTGTGGACTCGCTACACTTTCCGATGATTCGGAATCAGTGCTGCTATTTGAGGAGCCAGAGGAACCTGATGCTGCTGAACAACTTTTAGAACTCGCAGAGCTGTCAGACTTTTGTGGCTGTGCAGATTTCGCCAATAAACCTGATCAAACCAGCCTATTACAAATCATAATAACGTTGGAAGCATAACGAAAAATAATCCTTCGTCACTTACTAGATCTGCTCGAAGTAGTAGCCTTTTGTTTTGCATCGTTTGATTTTATTTTGGGTTGTGGATTCTTTATATATTTTGCACAAGTGTTTACTGGTTTTGGTGCATTAGTCTTAGCTGGAATGCTGCTATCGCTTTCGCTACTATTCTCTGGACTGAATATGCTTTTTTTCTTAAATTTCTTTTGTACAGGCTCCGACGTCGTTTTTGTAGATTTATCTAGACTTTTCCCGTTTGTACTTGTAGAAGCTATTAAAAACAAAATACAAGTTAGTAAAAAGGAAAGAGACAATCTTACGAAAGGTAATGTAACTAAATATGATTTTACCGGTAGGTTTATTTGGCTTGTTACCGATAGGTTTAGAATTCGGCGTATTTTTCTGCTGGCCAGGTGTAGCTGCTGATTTAGCAGGTGGCCTTTGCTGTTTAACAACAGGGGCTACTGTGGCAGTAGCCTTAGGTTTAGCTGGTGGTTTTCTCTTTGCTGACTTTGCTTTACTGGGTGATTCCTCAGATTCTGAAGAATATTCCACAGATCTAGATTTGGATGGTACTTTTTCTTTACTTTTGTTCTCTGAAGAAGGAACCGAAACTGCATCGGCTTTAGTTTTGCCATGATGACCAGAGGGAAACTGTGTTTTCTTCTTTGTTCGTTCTGTATCGGATGCTTTTTGACTATTGGCAGAGCTACTGGAGCTTTCTGAATCCGATGAACTAGATTCGCTACCCGAGCTTGAGGAATTGCTGGACGAGGAACCACAACTAGTTGTCGAAGTAGACTCCGAGCTGGTGGTCTGTCGATCAGTGATTAAATTACATATGTTAGTTCCCTACAACACTCTTCAAAGTTTGCAAATTTTCATAAACTCTGTTCTCTGCTAATATTCTCCATTTCCATTTACTTTCGTAAAGTTTAACAATGAATCCAAGTATGATTCTGACATTATAACCTATACAAAGCGTACTTACCTTCCGTTTTGGAGTCATTTCCACGGTGCTATCTCTTAAGCGAAGAGCTAATATTGTTTAGCATCATTTCTGCGTTAATTTCAATGATTTTCCAAGGCATAAATATTAACGAAATCATTTACAGCAGTCAGTTTACTATAAGTAACAAACCTTCCATCTTAAACTATGTTCTGTCTTACAACCATATTTATGGTATAAAGACAAATAATTCATGCACTTTGGTACACTCTGTATAAAGAGTAGATCAGTGGCAATATTCAAGGACCATTATTGTTACGATTTTTATTGGAATTAATTAATAATAAATATTTTTCGAAAGCGTTGCGCAGTTAATAATCAGAGGTATTCGTGAAAAACCGTGCAAACGACGGTATCGCCATCTCTTAGCCGTCTCATGTACTATAGGGGGTTACAGAAACGTGTGAGTGCGAGAGAGAAGGATGCACGCGCGAGAGGGACAGACATAGGTGGCGTGTGCGAGAGAGAAACGAAATTTTGCGACAAGGATAGATATAGGATGGACCTACCTAGCGACATCTAGCGGAATGTCTCCGAAGCTCTTAGCTCGAACTCGAGCGAACATCGTTCTCCCTCGCACTCATACGTTTCTGTAACCCCCTATAGTACATGAGACGGCTAAGAGATGGCGATACCGTCGTTTGCACGGTTTTTCACGAATACCTCTGATTATTAACTGCGCAACGCTTTCGAAAAATATTTATTATTAATTAATTTCAATAAAAATCGTAACAATAATGGTCCTTGAATATTGCCACTGATCTACTCTTTATACAGAGTGTACCAAAGTGCATGAATTATTCGCAGAAAGTTCACAAATAAACGAATAAAGCAATAATTCTTGTTATTTTGGCGTGTTGTCGTTAATGTAAATCCTTGATAATTATTTAATAACAATCAAAATCATTTAAATAATATGTAGTCGTTGAATGTTTATTTCCATCTATATATACTTAGCTAGGAGTGTAGGATTGAAAATTAGTACGCTGATAATATTTTTCAATCATTTATTTAAGAAAAAATGTACGTAAAAATACAATAGTTTGCAGTAGCAAACGACAGAAATCTATAACTAATTAATCTAGTTATTTATCCAATTGTAAATACTTAAGTATAGGTGGCGTTAAACATTAGCCATAAACGCACGCAGGTTCTCTTACTATCGCTTACAGTATTTCAGAGCAGGAAAGCCGGTTTTTGACATCTTTTAAAGGTTAACGTAAATTTAAGACGTAACAATGACAGCATTCGAAGGTACGTATTTTTCGCTAATTATATTTTTTATATTAATCGTATAACCTAAAATACAATCAAAATTATACACTTGTTATGTTGTAACATCAATTGAGTTGTCAACATATTTTCTTTATTATTACTGGTTTGTTTTAGAAATGGGTGTTTTGCCAGAACTTGGCCAGGCAGTTGATGACATGGAGTGGACGTAAGTTGAACAATATCTTAATTTTAAATATAAATTACAAGAACAATTTAAATTACAGATTACCAACAGATGTCCAAGCCGAAGCCATTCCCCTAATTTTAGGTGGTGGAGATGTATTAATGGCTGCTGAAACTGGTAGTGGAAAGACTGGGGCATTTTGCTTACCAGTTTTGCAGATTGTATGGGAAACCTTAAAAGATTTTGAGTCTGGTAAAACTAAAAGTTCAACAGGACAACAACAGCAACACTGTATGCCTCTTTTACTTTAATAATAATGTATTCTTGTGGCCACAGAATTATCTGCACAATTATTTACAGCTACTCATTGGTCGCTAAGTTTATTTGACAGAGGTCAATCATTAGCTGTAACTCCAGATGGTCTAAGATGTCAAAGTCGTGAACCAAAAGAGTGGCATGGTTGTCGAGCAAATAAAGGTGTTCAAGGCAATGGAAAGTTTTATTACGAAGCTACTGTAACCGATGAAGGATTATGCCGTGTTGGCTGGTCTACATCTCAAGTAATTATTGTTACTCTCATTGTACTTTAAAATTCATCAAGTTGTAACGATAGTATGTTTGTTAAATAGGCTTCATTGGATCTGGGAACAGACAAATTGGGTTATGGTTTTGGTGGAACTGGTAAAAAGTCAAATTCGAAACAATTTGATAGCTATGGAGAGGCTTTTGGAATGAACAATGTAATTGGATGTTATCTGAATTTATCAAAGGGTGAAATTAGCTTTTCAAAGGACGGTATAAATTTTGGAGTAGCATTTACTTTAAATGCCCAACAAAAATCTCAAACGTTTTATCCAGCTGTTGTATTGAAAAACGCAGAAATGTCTTTTAATTTTGGAGCACAGCCATTTAAATATCCACCTCCGAATGATTACACAGCTGTTGCTTCTGCTCCTAAAGAATTCGTGAGAGAAAACCCAATAAACAGTAGTCAGGTTCAAGGTAAAGGGGATGGTAAACCAAAGTGTAATGCACCTCAAGCTATAATCATAGAACCTTCTAGAGAACTTGCTGAGCAAACCTATAATCAAATTCAAAAAGTAAGTTTCCATTAGCCACTATTAACAAAAATATTTAATTTTGAAAAGTATTAAATGGTATTTCTATTTAGTTTAAAAAACATTTGAAAGATCCAGTCATTAGAGAGTTATTAGTTATCGGAGGAGTAAGTGTGAAAGAACAAATTTCAGTGTTGAATTCTGGTGTGGATATAGTAGTTGGAACACCAGGACGTTTAGAAGATTTAATACAAGGCGGATATTTAGCATTAACACATTGCAGGTATTTTGTAAAACATCGCGTACGTACAGGCTTGATTACAATAGTTATTCTCATAATATAATATATTTTTAGATTTTTTATTTTGGATGAAGCTGATGGTCTATTGAAGCAAGGTTACACCGAATTAATCGATCGTTTGCATAAACAAATTCCTAAAATTACATCCGATGGGAAAAGATTACAAATGATAGTGTGTTCAGCTACATTACATGCATTCGAGGTCAAGAAAATGGCTGTAAGTATCTATGAATATAATTTATACGCGGCTAATGTTTTATGGAACGGTTTATAAAACGTTTTCACATTCTATAGGAACGTTTAATGCATTTTCCAACATGGGTAGATCTTAAAGGTGAAGATGCAGTACCCGAAACAGTGCATCATGTTGTTGTAACAGTAGATCCACAGAAAGATACTTGTTGGCAAAATTTAAGAAAATCTATACAAACTGACGGTGTACATAACAGAGACAATATAAGACCTGGAAGCAACAGTCCTGGTATATCATAAGTCACACAATATCTTCATAGATCATTGCTTTACACGCTTAACTACATTTATTTTCCAGAGACTCTTTCTGAAGCTGTGAAGATATTAAAAGGTGAATACTGTATTCGCGCTATCAAGGAACACAATATGGATAGAGCAATTATTTTCTGCAGAACCAAGTTGGACTGCGATAACCTGGAGCGATATTTGAAACAGTCAGGTGGAAATCAGTTTTCATGCGTGTGTTTGCACGGCGATCGAAAACCTCCTGAACGTAAAGCTAATTTGGAAAAATTCAAGAAGCAGGAAGTCAAATTCTTAATCTGTACCGACGTTGCAGCCAGAGGATTGGATATTTCAGGATTACCTTTCAGTAAGTGTATCTTACTTTGATTTAATAAATGTATGTGTGACTTTTCCATACAACTGATAGTACAATTTTCTTTCTAGTGATTAATATAACTCTACCCGATGAGAAATCGAACTACGTACATCGTATAGGTAGAGTTGGTAGGGCCGAAAGAATGGGTCTAGCTATTTCTTTAGTTAGCAAAGTACCTGAAAAGGTATGGTATCACGGGGAATGGTGTCCTACTCGCGGAAAAAACTGTCAGAATACTAATCTTACCAACCAGGGTGGTTGCTGTACCTGGTACAACGAACCAAACGTAAGTTCCAACGTAGTACAAGTTACGTGTTATCATTCTCTACTCAAGTATCGTTTGTGATTGTCGATATCGTTCTGAATTTTGTTCCTTTTAGTATTTAGCTGACATCGAGGATCATTTAAACGTTACAATTCAACAAATTGAGCCAGATTTCAAAATTCCGATGAACGACTTTGACGGAAAAGTTACTTACGGACAAAAGAAAGCAAATATGGGTTCGTATCCTTAGCATTTGTGTCATACAGTGATCTTTATATACAGGTACTTAAATGTTTATCAATTTTCAGGTTCAAACTATCAAAATCATGTTCAACAAATGGCACCCTACGTCTCCCAGTTAACTGCGTTAGAATCGAAAACGCAACTTCTCTACTTGAAAAGACATATGGCTGCTGCAAATTAATTACTTAATCTCCGATATGTTACTCTAGTATGCGGATAATCTCTTAATATTTATAAACAGTGTGTACTTTTACATATAATGTACAAATTTGTTACAAATAATATAATCTCGATTAACGTATAATTTAGTAGCCAGACTTTACGATCACCTGAACGTGAATTAACTCGTAAGAGAGCTTACATAATATTCTTATATAAAAAGAAAAAAAAACGTGTACGATGTAAATAGCTTTTGCATATGTGTATATAAGACATACGGCAAGTGTTTATTGTATCATTATAATTTTCATAATTGTACCATCGGTATTTCAGTTACACAAATGTATAATACAGTGGCCTTGCAGTGTTTGGTTTTGTAATTTTCACAATATCTTTTTCTTATCGTCTTCTTTTTTTTTCTTGCTGTATATGTGCATGCGCACGCGCACGCGCGTTATGATCAGAATTTTGTATAATATATCGTACTTATAGAATTTACTAAATGACTTTTGTTTAATTACACATAATAATTTATACACATTTCTTGAAATCAATGGTAAACGGCTAAAGTTAGTTATACAGTATACAAATCATACCATTTCTTCCCCGCACTCGGGTATATATATTTTCAGTGTAACGTTTTACGCGTTTCTCACTTTTCTTAAACAATGTGTACGATTTGCGTGTCCAAACGTTGCTTGCTTCCCATCGCGCGGATATTAACGTGTCGAACCATTTAATTATCCGCTAAATAAATTCATTTAATCAGCGTAGATCCACGAAAATGATTTCTCTCGATATTTTTCCCCCATCGTATTCGGACAGTCATCACAGAACGAGAATGAAATATTTTTCTTTTTTTTATCTTTTGTAATCTAAAAACACATTTACAGTCGTACATGGTCATTCACGCTTCGCGATACACTCACGGAGTCATTCGTCCGCGTTAACTCGGTGAATTATATTTATATGTATATAATATACATATATGTATATACATATATGATATATATATTTATTTGTGTATTTATATGTATATCAGTTTATCATATACACTACACGTCCACCCCATGATTCTTACTTGAATAGCCATCGACAATATGATCTCGAATGATCAATTTCTTTACGATATCTTTTCGCAACTTTGTTGACTCGTATCTTTTATGTTTCAGTTTTGTCATAAACATCCATTAGTCTGTCTTAAAAAAAAAAAAAAAAAAAAAAAAAAAAAAAATAAGAGAGATATTATTACTCGTTGACGTTCAAAATATCATGGGGTGGACAACATTAATTTCATTTCCTAACAAATTTTCTCGAGTTACTCGGTTATTCATTTACAATCACGTGTGTATAGTTTCCCCGTTTTTTCATTTGCTTCGACGCGTTTAATTCGTATAATCAGCGTTTTTATCGTACGCATCTCACTCTTGAACGGTTACTCCTTACTTTCGTGTCTGCGTTTCGATGATAATTCATCCTTTAAGTTCTCGCCTAAACATATTTCCTAAGAGACACGCAACAACGAATTCGTTAAGAATTATTTAGAGGAGGTGAATAGACAGGCTTTAGGAGATAGGGAGCGCAAAGTGGGTGTCGGTGGGTGGTGAGCTTGGTGACTCTTTGTTCTAATGAATTAGAAGGGCCTCCAGGACAAATGGTTTAGATTAGAGTAGCTCCTGTCTAGGTCATCCTCTTTTCCTTCATTCATCTAACCTCTTGTTTGACTTAAAAACAATAACGTGGTCTCAAGTTGGGAATATTGTCCGTGACCTGGTCATAGAACGAAAGATCACGAGACAACTCGCGTCGATCAATGACAAATCGATCAATCTTTGTAACATAAGATCACTGTTGGGTCTCTAAATTTTCTAATACAGCAAAGAGCTCATGTAGGACGAAGAATCAACAAAAAGCGTTGGGACCATACAGAGATGGGTAAATTTTATTCTAACGATAGATAAATAAAACAAGATATCCATTAGTGACGATTATTCGATCAGTTGAACTGAGAATAAAGAGATTGTATAGTACCTTTCTCTCGTTAACACCTTGCCAACCGTGGTTTTCCTCAATTAATTTATCGAGAAAAAACAATGATGTATTCGTGAGAAACAGATATGCAAAAATTGTTCGGTTAGGAAATTTATAAGCAACAGTTTTTTTTAAATAGAAATAATAAGAAGGGACTGAACGAGTAAGACTAGAACACATAACCTCAATTTGTACTTTCTTTAAAAGTTAGTTCTTATCTACCACCTGTGAACGTTATCTTCGATTTTTAATCGCATATTCAGTTAGCGTAAACACGTTTATTGTTTGGCAAAGAGGAAGGTTTCCTCGATTGATTGGCAATGTGTTAATCGACACTTTTATCTAAATAAACATTTTGCACGTCTCTGCTCACGATATACCAGCAAATACGAATATTACTCGATAGGGAATACTAATGGAGCATTTTTTATTGAAAACTTGAGGGACTTGGTGCTAAGGGGAAAGACTGACACATAAACCAAAGAATCAAGGCGATCAAAGATTCATATCCTTCGATGTTCTGCGTTACTATACTTGACATCCAAGAAGAACATGTTTCTCTGATTACCTTAGTTAGATCTTTGATATGCAAGCTTCTTTAGAAAAAATACGAAGGTTCGTCGAAGAAATTGTTCACGTTTTGCGACATTTAAGCACAATTGTATGTTTACACGTTGAATGAAACGCTCGTTAATCGTTAACTGGAAGTGGAAATGTTTAAGGAACATTCCAACGCAAATATTCCGTGAAATTATAACCGCTCGATACAAAAGTTCTTTGTGTTTTTAGTTGAAATTCGCGTTTGCTGTTCTTAATCGATTCTGATAAGCGGATGCGCGTCTTCGATTCACCCGGAAGAGATAAGAATCTTGTACGGCTGCGCCGTGAGTTGTTGAATCAGTAATCGTAATCGTGATTCGTTTGAACTTATTGACTCTCTGTACGTCTGTGCTTGCGTCATTGATTTAATGATTCCATCCAACCTTCGGACCAATTTAATAAGATATAATGCTAGCCTGATCGTAATAAACGTTGAAAAGTGTTTTATCCCAAAAATTATTGCATCGACTTATGCGCGTTCGCGCATGACCACGATCCGGGCTTTAGATAAACTCGCATCTTCGAAAAGAAAATCCTTTCTTTTCTTTTTCTTCTTTTGTTTTTGTTTGTTCGTTAAACGCAGAAAATAGATATTTCTCTTTCATCAACACAAAATGACTACGTTTACGAAAGACGAACACTTTTCTATTATTTTAAAGATAACCACATTTGAAATACAATATTACAATGTTTACGTTCGTTCAGATCTGCGCTGATCGTGGTCGTTTAAATAAATACATATGCACATGTGTACATATACGTATGCCTTTCAATATACACATGTATATATGCGTCTAGATCGTATTAGATGGATCTAATTTATTCCGAACGTAGCATTCTTCTTTTTCTTTCTTTTTTTTAACAATGATTTGCAGCGGTAATCGCTAATCACAATGACAATGATAATATTAATATTAACGGCAATAATGACAATGGGGATGAACGTGATGAAGATTATGAACGATGATGAATAATGGCGGCGACGACGGCGACGACGACAACGACGATGATGATAATAATAATATAATTACATTATCCGCTTCAATAAAATCTGACTGTGTAAAGACAATTTTTTATCGAATAACAATGTAACGATAAGACGATCACAATAAATGACTCTGTATTCTTAACATAAACGCGAATATGGTAACGCAAAACGCGTATTTGTTTATCTACTTCGTAGACGTTGTCTGGCTTCGTCAGAAAGACGCGTAACGATCGAAAATTTTATAAAATTCCAGAATTCAATTCAATTCTCTACTCGTAGGCTGGAACTCGTCGCTCAGCGATTTATAAATTGTTCTAACTTCATTTAACATGAACCAATTAAGATACTCGATGACGCAATCGTGCATATCTGGATGAAATTATGTCTCGTTTAATTCAGACGCTGTTAATCACCGTTGCATCACCGTGCAGCATTTTGCATCTTGTTTCGTTACGCCGATTCCAACCGCGCCCAGTCGTCTACTTTGACTTTCGCTTTCTTTTTTTACTTCTCTTTTAAGGCAATACTCCCAGCAACATGGTCCACGAAGTGTATCGCGTGTACGTGACGAAATGGCACGCTTCGTGGACGACGTGTACCACACTCTGCTCTCATCGACGATTTTTCATTCGCTCGAGGGGATCGCAACAGAAAAAAAAAAAGAAATAAAAAGATGGAAACAAGAAGAACAAGATCTCTATCCCTCAAATTACGACTGGGCCGCTCGAGACAATCACAAGCGTCGAGGAGAACGAAATTTCTTCCTTCGTTAAATTTTAACGTGGCTATATATGGTCGAGGGACAGCTTTCGAAAGATTTAAATGCAAAACTTGCTTTACGCGTTGTGCGTTCGCGCGATTGAGGAAATCGACATACGAGGAAAACAATATTAACAATATCGATCGGCTTATATTGTTCAAATTGTTTCGTGAGCTGATCAACACTGTGAATACAACATTTAAACGATCTATGGGATCATTATTGTGCTCAAAACGTCAATATTCTTCGTACAAACTGAGCGTCCGATCGTATATCATTTACGATTTCCATTCGATCGCGAGGCACACGCTCAATTTTGAAATCAGCTTCGTCAAAGTATCGATACGTCATTGCTTTGTGTCCATACGATCCTGTCGTTATTGTATTTACAAATAATAATAATAATAATTACTTGCACCGCTTAGTTTTTACATGTACATATTCACATGTCTGGTACATTGTACGTACAATAAAAGAAACAAAACTTGTGCGATCGGCGTATGTATACAATGTGTGTGTGTGTGTGTGTGTGTGTGTGTGTGTGTGTGTGTGTGTTGTGTGTACACATATATAGATCAGTAATAATCGTGGCCACGTAAATTGTTTATTAATACGGCATCCGTTTGTTTCGCTTACGTACGCGCACACAACAACCGATTAATAATTACATTTACAAATTTCGTTTACATTTAACAAGAAAATACCAAATATCGGTTTTGCTTCGTATTCTGTTTGTACGTGTATGTGTGTTATTGCATTGCGGCTGATCGAAAAACGGACAATTAAGTTTACGTGACGTTGACCATTTACACGCAGCTTTTCTCATGGGTAAGCGAACTGTATTTTCCATTCTCCTTTTTTTTCGGTTGTCCGACCCCGCTGGATAAAGCAGTCGAAATTAGAATGAACGCATTTGATTCTATATGTATATATATATAAATGTGTATATATATACATATAAATATATTTATAAAAAAAAGGGAGAGAAATGAAAGAAAGTATAAGAATACTCGCGACAATACTAATTACACAATATTCGTTCATATTCGCTAGCATACACGAAATGATGGTTCGCATACATCTCTTTGTGCTGGGTGAACAATTAAAGTTTCACGGAAGTTTCGAGAGTTTAATAATACTCACTCGAGACAGGCTCACATGGTTCCTTTCTCTCCCTCGCATTCTTACAATCTCTCGCATCTGTCGTTACAGATTTACAGTAAAAATAACACTTCGTAAAGTTATAAATACCGTTTTACAAACTATGGCTGTCAGTTTATGTAATTAGTACGATAGGTATACATATATACGTATGCACACGGGCCCATATACATTGATATTACACGAGAGTACATTTACGAGGAAGCGGGCTCGTGTCGGTATGTACGGAGTAACCGTTATGCAATTTCCGGAATTTCTATCCTCATCGTTTTAACGGCCACATCTCCGCGAGATACGATTAGATGTGATGTATCGTTTGAGCGGACCAAAACGAGATTACCCAGGCTGTTGGATAAACATCTCTGCAAAGGACACGAGAACGAACAAGTTTCGTTGACAGATCTTCGTGGAAACGAGACAACGCAAACGGGTGAAAGCGTAAAAATTCAAACACAAGTCGCCGTTAATTTTTGTCAAGAAACGTTCTCGCGAGCACACTTTTTTCCCCGCTGTGCGGAATACAAATAAATGAACGTTTAGCAAAAAATAAAAAAAAAAAGATGAGCAAACACGGTCGAATTTACTAAAAAATTTCCGAAACGAGGTAATAAGGATAGCAAGACCGGCGCCTCCATTGTAGTACGGTCACATTATGTAAACCTTTCGAGACACGACTTATTCGTATATTCTTATTTTACTCGGTTTAATTTGACTTTAAACTCTCGTTTACCTATTATAAAAGTAGACGTTACATAGATTCGGTAATCCGCGGTTGATCCAGCAACACGAGAGTGCATGTACGTGGATGAACGCGCTGCGAGGAAGAAGAGCGTTGCGTTTACAGATGAATTATTTCTTTCTTTCCTTGTTAACACGTATTAATTTATTAATTTATATACGTATAATAGCGTGTATATATATATATACACGCACACACGCACGCACGCACACACACACCTGTACTTTTGAAGCAGTTCGCACACGCGTACAAGCACTTTGTCCTCTGGATACGGTGTGTTGTCGAATGACAAAAGAAACAACAATAGTTAAGATTCAACGTAAACGATAGGAGATTTTTTACCATATACAGGGTGTCCAAATAGCATCGTCGAAAGGAATTTAATTGCAAAGACACGCGAGATAAAAAGTTCACTTGGGTACAGAATCGTTCTTATCGTAGCACGTTCCGATGACAAAAATTGATTTATGGATGCTCGGATCAAAATTTTGTACACGTGATCGTGTGTAACGTATATCTTTAGGACGCGAAGCATCGTTCGGAAATGAGACGCGGAACTTTGACGTTACAAAGTCGAATAAATAAGCAACATATTATATCTCTGTATGTTTATAACGTTTACATTGACATACTTTGACTGTAAAACTTTGAGCCTAACGCTAGTCAAAAACGTGTACGTGTAAAACGAATTTTGTCAACAATGGCACATCTCTTGCACAGTTCAGGATTTACATACGTAGACGTCACTCTAGCTACAACGACAGTGTGTGCCTAAGTACACGAATTAAAGTATCTCAAATGGAACGAAAAAAATCGGTAAAAAACGATATCGTTGAGGAATCTCGATCCATTAGGAAACGTACATAAAAACATGAATCCGTGGACGGTCACCCTGTACATATTTGATACATAGTTATACAATTAAAACGCTCTTCGAAATACTGTAAAATCTCACAAAATACTCTTCTTGTAAAAAGGTGCGGCTGAGACTTCTACGGGTCGGGCCGATGTGATTTAAAATGTCGAGATTCGGAAGTCGAAGAAAAAGAAAAATATCAATTTTCCAAAAGAAATAAAACACGGGAAGTCGAATAATTGAATCGTCACGGGGCGAAGGTGGAGGGTGAGGAAAAATAGAGATTCGAAAAAAAATAATAAAATTGAGTAAAAGAAACGTTTAACGACAAGGACATTATCGGAGAAATCACCTAAGTTTTAGGAAACGTTCTTAATGGTAAATCCGATAACGATAATTAAACCTGCGACGAGTGTGCCGGACGAAAATAGTCGTTACGCGAGTAGCCCCGGCTCGTTACACTGTAACGCCGTGGCCCGAAATGTTAAAACATTCGTTCACTCTCTTATCAACGAATTGATGCGTAATAAGAATAAAATTAACGAGGTAATCGGTAAATTGCACGTGTTTCTCAGCAACGAACATTCATCATGTTTTTATATTTCTCTCTCTCTCTCTCTCTCTCTCTCTCTCTCTCTCTCTCTCTCTCTTCTCACCCAAAATCGACGTTCAGCACATTCTCGTCGAACCTAAAAGGGAGTAGTCGAGTAACGATCGGAAACGTTCGGAGATTGTTATCCATTGAAAACGATTGTTGCAAGAGTAGAATGGCGTAAGGGCGTAATCTGCTTGTACACCAATGACATTAGTAAGCGATTCTGTGCAAAAAGAGACATTGATTCTCAGTTGCCGAGACAAATTGAACCGGTAACCCTTTTCCCGGAAACCCCGGCTGCGCGACAACTTTTCCATCGCGAGACCACACACGTCGCGGGGGAACAAGATTGGCGTGCAGTCGTCGATATATCTCTTGCGATTTTCTCCGCGCGGATCCTTTGCCGCGTTTCGCTCTCTGAATAATCATTGGCTTCAGACACGCGACGAAGAACTGTGCGCATCGACGACGTACGTCGCGATACGTTGTTCAGATCGGTCGCGTTAGTACGACACGTTTCGCTCGCTCGATCGACTCGAGGCGAAGCGTAATCGTGATTCTGATGCGAACGGATGACAGGTCACGTCGGCAGAAACGAAGTCACAAGAGCTCGTACTGGCGCAAGTGCATCCGCTGAATGATGTCCCGGCAATCGTTGAACACTCGCTTGATGTTCTCCGTGTCGACGGCGCATGTGAAGTGCGGGTAACAATAGTGCTTGCCATCGCCGCTGGCTGTGCTTATACGCTGAAAACAATTCCAATCAAATTTTCAAACGCTCTGGGAACGGGAAACACGAGTTCCACGGAGAAATAATATTAATCATGGCTCGTGGTAACAGAGGCTTCCGGATGTAAGTCGTGTCGTTTGGGTAAGGTACTGTACTGAACGTTTGAGTAGCGTTGAACGATTGGGAGTAAGTTTCCCAAAGCATACGACTTACACTTACACGAAAGTCACTTATCAGCGATAAGTTCAAGTGAGTACGACTTGACTTACGAGAAACTCGTCCCTAATGAAGTACTTGGCCCTTATAACGTCTGGTGGTTCCGAGGGATCCACGACCACGCCTGGTTCGGACGGTGTCTGGTATCGCGCGAACTCTGGAAAATAGTCCTCTAATTTGTGCTTCCCTGCTTTTATCTTTTCCGCCAATAGATCCTGTTTGTTTAAAAATAAGATTACGGAAATTGTGCGGAGCCACCTACAAAGGAAACACACCAGTGATATGTACCGCCAACTTGTTCGAGTTTCGTTCTCGTCTTTCATGTCGAGATAAAGAGTAAAGAAAAGAAAGAAGGTGCTCGTTCGTACCGATTGTTCCAAATGCTTTTGAAGAGATCGAGACTTTCTCGAAGTCTGAGCTTGGTCGGATCTTCCCTGAGTACCATGTTATAACTACTGCACGCCGTTACAAATATGATTGCCGTTACGTCGTTAAAGCACTGTATCCATTTTCTCCTCTCGTCTCTCTGGCCACCGACGTCGAACATACTGCAAAAGTAATCGAAAGCTGCTTTACAATGTTCGTGTACGCTGAGGTACGCTGAGGTCGATACCACGACGATACGTTTTACGTAACAGGACAGACGGTTGAAACAATCAAATCATTAAAAGGCTAACGATGCGTCAAACTGCCTGGGAAATATACAAATTTTTATATTTTTCATTGGAAGCATCGGTCTCGAATGCAAGTTGGATGTATTTGTTTCGTTTAAAATAATTGAAATTAAAAAAAAAAAAAAAAAAAAAAAGTGAAAGAATCAGCGTGCAAGGTGACAGCACGCTTTCTACACACATTCTGTAGACCTTTCGAAGGTCTCTCGAAGGAATGGAGTTTCAAGAGGCGTGGTTTTTCGTTAAATATAGTAACAATTTTTATTTTCTGCTCGTTCGTTATAGAATGGCAAGCTCGATCCGCAATTTATTCGCACTGGATGAAATTCCAACGGGGACCAATAAATACCGTCCCGTAAAAGACAATGTGGAGCAGAGGATCCGAGGTCCGTAGAGCGGACGGAAAAAGGGGGGAAATATAATAAAGTTGCGGAGGCGTTAACGCGGCTAACGGATTTCGCTGCGCGTACAACGCAAGTCGGTGTTCTGTAATACAGGCCGGGATGAGTTGCGCGTCGCTGCTTCGCGTTATATTTACCGTCGGCCGATGTTACTGTAATACGTCGGCTATATATAGTTAGACGACACTGGAGCAAAACGAGGAGGTATCGGACGGGACTTACTGAAAATTTACTTTGTCGACTTGAAACCGCGTTTCGAAGATACCGGACGTGAGAACTCGACACCTGAGGATGTCCTGCAACACAAGTCAAAAAGAATTCATCGGTGAACGTTGAGCATGGTTGTTTAATAATAAATCGTTTGATGGTAAAGAGATGGGCGCAGAGACGGAGAAAAATTATTTTATATCTATTAATCGGTTTATAGTTTTTAGATGGTGGGTCTAATCTAAATAATAGATCGTGGACCCATCCCTGAACCAGGTCGAATTGCGTCAACATGGGACGATTACCTGCTCCGTGGGGGTGTAATCCGGTTGTTTAACAATGGCTACCTTATCTAGAAAACTGAAACAGAGAAAAGAAGGAGAATAATCACTCGAGAAATCGTTCGATATAAACCAGTCAAACAATCTCGTTATACGTTATGTGTGTGGATCAAAATGTAATATACGATAATTACTTATTTATCTATTTTGCGATGATTCATCTTTTCCAAAACGACAATGTTAATCATTAATTATAGAGGCATATATAAGGTCTCATAAAACGCGGCCGTATTTCGCGAGGAGGAGCCATGGGCTGTATTTATGGCTACCTTTCGGCCACCAGTTCGCTCTCGTGGATGTTTGTTTGATAAAAATCCGTTAGAAAACGCAAAGCAAAGTTCGATATACATGTATGTAGAGTTGGCTATTCTTTAAATCGAAAATCGGAAACCAATCCCAGTTTTAGTGGAACAAACTTTTAGACAGACAGATGACTAATTGAAAATGCTAAAAAAGGTAAAATCCGAAAATATCGACTAGGATCGTTGACGGGTCGTTCTCCAGCGATCACACGCTAGCCCGAGAGGAATGATCCCTGGCTTCGTATCGTAGGTTCCAGGTTCGCGAAAGCTGCAGGATCCCAAGACGGGGTCGGTGCTATCGAAAGCAGAACGATAACACGTACGATGGAGGGCGGAAGTGGTTGGTGGAAAAGGGTGGACCGCTGGGGGCAACGAAGGGAGAGAAACTCTCTCTCTCTCTCTTTCTCTCAAGACCCTCCCCTGGCCGGTGTCTAGGGTGGATAGAGCGCACCAAGAGGGAAAATCGATCCTCGTCGGTGTCCTATCCTAACCCCAACTCTCGCCCTCTCGGCCTCGCCGGGTATGCCTTCTCTTTGGCACCCAGTTTCCAATCCGGGTCATGGGTCACTGCCACCGCTCTGCTCGCCATCAATCGTACGTGCAGACTTAGCTGTCGCGTGTGTGTACCCCTGGACCGTACAGGTGTGCACGTACGAGGGCCCGCAGGGCTGGGTCTTTTCGCTTTGACAACGGCATCCAACCTTCCACAGTCGGTTGACGGCGATAATACACGGTGTCCCGTTACAAACTGCCTACCTTAAATATCCTCACTATTTTAAGTAGTAAAGTTCGTTGGAGGGGAGCGTATAAAGAGATTGTTCCTTCGAGGATCAAGATGAAGGAAACAATCCTACGCTTCGCTCTGTTTCATTGAACAGAAGTGTTTAGTTGTTTTAAGTGGGGACCTCTACGAGATCTGAGAATAATTTCGACAAGTTTTAGATCGTTTATTAAAATTACAAGCTACAATCTCCTCTTCCGAGCAGACATGTTAACATATCCTTTTTATTGTCACAATTATCTCTGATACGTGCAAGAGTAAAGGAAACCACGTGTTTAAGGAAGAAAGAGAACTCGAAACAGTGGAAACCGAGGTTTCTCTGGCACAAAGTGAACCGGCCACAATTACAATTACACAGGTTACGCGAGGTTGGAGAGCAATTAAGCTCCGTTCACTGACCTCTCTTCAGAGGGCAGGCACAAGTAACCAGCAAACTGGCTCCTCGAGTAAATTTCAGAAACCGCGAATCGACGAAATTGATTTTCGGGACAAAGTGCTTCCGAGGATGAATGTACATGTACACAGACGCGTATACAAGGATAGAGGACGCGTGTGTACGTGTAGGCTCGCTAGGAGGTAGGTCATGAAATTGGCGCGTTCAGATAGAAATGAGGTTATCGACCTCCGGAGAATTGAAAGAGGAAGGAGGTCGTGACCCACTGGCTACAGCAGAACGATTTTCTTGTTATCGCGACATGTAACTCCGCTCGACCTTGGGCTCAACTGTGACAATGTTATTTCTAACGATACGCGTACGCGTCGCACTCCTCTTTCACGACAGAGACGACCAAAGTGCAGCCTCCTCCAAAAACCAGTTAGGTACTCGAGCGATTTCCATCGGGGAACGATTAGAGGAACGATGCTCTATCTATATGTATACTACGTACGACCTATAACAGTGGATCCAACAGACTAATAGGAAGCCCAGAGAATTTTTAGGAAAGCTAACCAAATGCGAATGGAAATGCGAATGAAAGTAATGTAAAGCAAGAATCAAATGAATGTGAAATTAAAAAATCTGCAAATCTGAGACTGCTACACTAAATGTTATAGTCAAGTTACACAATTTCACTATCTTGAAACTTTCTTTTACTTCTGAAACTACTTTTACACTTTTTAAAAATGATTGCGAAAGGCTGAAATCGCGCAAACTTTACTTTCAAGAGAATTGTTCTGAGCAACTGCGAAACAATGGCCAGCCGATTGCACGAGTAACGAATCGAACTGGACCGGATCGAACCAGCGCGGCTTAGGATCCATTGCGCCACATTTTCCACTCCATCTCGACGCTCCACGTTTCCATCTCGCTCTAACGGACCCATTCCTAATTGATTTCTAGCTAGAATCATTCGCTCTGGGATAAATATTTATTCGATCGTTATCAGAAGTGATACCGTCTTATTCGGAATCTCTGGTGGAAGTCAAAAAAAACCAATGGAACTTGTTCAGTGTTATGAAAGGGAGGACATGCTCTTCGTAGTATCTTTTCAAGAGCATGTCATTTATTTCTGATCGAGAAACTTGTTATAACCTGTTATAAAAAATTGCACAACATTCACACTTTCAACGAAAATTAATCCTTCTTCGAAGCTCAGAAAAGTTCCTCTAAAAGTCGTAGACTTTTAGAGACGTGTCAAAGACTCCGCGAACGACACCATTGATTTTTTCACGCGTTATATTTAGATAGCCGTCGAAAGTTACCGAGCGACGTTAAAAAGAAAAAAATCGCTCGTTTTTATCCGACGTTACCACGCCACAGGAACAATATTGTTATCGACCTAAACATTCATCAACTACGTGTGCCAGCATCACTGATCTCGGCGCATAGACCGGCGCATAGACCGGCGCGGCGTGGCGTGGCGTGGCGTGGCGTGGCGTGGCGTGGCGTCTATATATAGCAACACGTGTTTCCTCTTTTAAGGTGTGCCGAGGTATTCCATCGTGTAATTGGCACGTTATACCACTCTGTCCCTGTACAACGCTCGTTTTTCTTCCCCATTTTCCCGTCTGAGCACCGACAACGACCAATTTTTACCCTGTACTTGTTCAGTTTTCTTCGGTCCAAGTACGGGCCATTTATTTGTCGAGTTTGTAAAAGTTTAAACAATGAATAACGCGTGGAGATTCGAATATCAATGAGCCTTGAATGTTGCAAGCTTGATCGTCTTTCCTACACCATCAGCCTACGATTCGTGGTTTTCTTTGACTCCTTATTCTTGGGAATTTCTAATTAGCTTTTCTTTCAGATGACCCAGCAAAATTATACTTTGTCGCAAAAGTAGAACGTGCAATGCATCACTGACCGAATCTATTTTATTGTCACGAACGTAAGGATAGTTCCGATCAGGAAACGAGTCCGACTGAACCAACAATCAATAACCAGCCCGCAGCTGTATCACGATCTCTTATGCTTGTCGAACAAATATTTATCCGCCGCGCACGCAATGATTCAAATTCGAGATATTTTGGGGAGCTCCGTCGCCGCGGCGTATTCATTTTTATCTCGCGAAAGAAGAATGTGGTTCAACGAAACATGGTCCAAGAAACCTAGATATGCTACGCTAACTATGTAGAACGTTATTGTATAAATGTAAAGCTTGGATCGTGAGTGACCGATCAGCGATCACGAATTACACGTGTTTTTATTTTGAACAAGCAATCTCTGCCTATTGTTTCCTCTTTGTGGAGAAAACCTACCTGTTCCCCGCAGACTACGAATGTTTCTCCCTGATCGCGAAAACACCGTGTTTAGCAAACAGCCGGACGAGATTACAACGATCCCACGTCTCTGCTCCGCGCACGAATCACTCCGTTATATCCGAACCGGTGCTCCCCAAAAATATGGTACGCTATTTTTATCGAAAGGTTTCTCTCGCTGCACATGAGCTTGAGAAAGAATCGAAGGGAGAAGAGGTGAATTTAAAAAATTCACGCAAACGTCAGGAGCGATAACCCGCAGCGCGACAGGATTGTTCACGAATATTACTTAGCTACAACTTATTATTACTTTACATTTATATTAGTAGCTCTTTTTTTTCGAGGAAGCAAGAATTTTTCTCTATTATCGTTTTTTTTTTATACACACTTTACAATATTTCATAGTCTGTATTATTGTTACCAAGATGTCTTTACAGTATAAGTTAGAAGAACGTGGGCATCCAGAGGTAATTCCATAACTGCGTAAAGTCGAGGTACAGCCGAAAAAGGCTGCCTTAAAATCTGACCTCAGATTATAAATGTCAAGAGGAACGTCTTTTTTTTCGGCCAATCGGAGCAATAACGTACGGTTATTCGCAACGGTTATTCGTTGGGTCGTGGGAATACGGTCCGCTTCGGGAATACAAAAATTCGAGAATAAAAATCATTTCTCCGAACAAAATTCAAGCGTTTCACAGCTGCATCGATCCTTGTAATCATCGCTCGCCCATTGAATTAAGCTCCCTTTCCATTTCCACGCCTCGAGTAATGACATCGTGGAAGTTGCGTGGATCGTTGGCAAAGGTTGCCCGGTGGCCAAATGTAAAAGGCCACATTCTTTTCTTTTCTTTTCTTTTTTTTTCCTTTTTTGTTGTTGTTGTCTAATTAAAGTGTTTGACGAATTGATAGACGGCAAACCAAGTCACATGTTCCGGTTTGTTGGCTTAGCGTACAAGTTTCGTGTTTACACTCGAGATTTACGCCCCTTTGGTCACGATCCAGTGCAACAACCTGTGCCTGGCCTATGTAATTTTCAAAGGGACACGTTTAAAGTGACCTGCTGGACCGGGACGATCCGCGCCGGTCAGTTTTTCTGCTGATTTATATAAATTTATCGGGTCCACCGGGCGTTATAAAGTTACGTGTTTGAAAGGGGGAACACACGATGGCGAAAATATCGAGCGGAATCGCTCGATTTTCGGACCACCTGTGCGCAACAGCCTCGATTCACCTCTTATTATAAAACAGTGATCGCAAATTGAAACGCTTCAAGAGTTAAATATTAGGTGTAGAAATTAATTCTGTGCCTTTAGGTTCATTCGTTCGTAACTGTAGCTTGGGTAAAAATTAATCGACGCTTTATTGAGATAAATTACTAACGTTCCGAGTTCTCAATCTCATTTCCATTACAATGAAACTACATATATGTATATAAGAAATTCAGTAGCCAATCAATTTTGCTTACTGCTGAGAGATTAATCTTGAAGCATTAATAGATAACATCTAGCAAAAAGGGTTAAGACTGTTCCATCCGAATCGTGTCCAAAGCTCTCGTATTGCGTGCCGTGTATCGTTATTATTATAAACCGTACACTGTTTCACCGTCAACCTGAAAACAGTGCGTGTCAGTGAAGAACGTGAAAAAAGTTCGAGGCTGGGCGAATTAATCGAGATAACCCCTAGATAGACGAGTGGCCCCTATTAAAGCGATTACCTCGTTAAGGCATTGTCTCCATTGGCATTAAATCGGTGTCACAGGCCCATGAATATAGGTGTACACCGATCTACCATATGTATCGCGGTCATGAGAACGCCACCGAAATTTGAAAAGTTTTGCATGCAACTAACGAGTCGAAGGAATAGATCGATTAAGTAAAACGCAACAATTCATTATCTTGTTTATAGGTAACTTTTCAATTGAATTATATTTATTGATTATCGAATGCCTCGAGTTTAGTCTATAAAAAGAAATCCAAAGAGGAGGTTAATCGGTTTGCTATCCAAATGGTGTATCGTGGGCGAGCCCCAGTGGCTCACGGTGTCATTATCGTCGTATAAATGTTATCGTTCGTATTTCTTATCGTAATCGTGGTATCACCCCTCCCGCATCCCCGGGGGGCAGATTAGAATAGCCATAGCTCGCGCCTCGAGCACAGAAGCATCTAACGCGACCAAGCCAGCTAATAACTTTACCCTCTTATTTATATCAAAGACCCGCGTCAACGGCTGCCCCGTTACTTTGTATCGCGTTATTCTTGGGCACACTTAACGTTATAATAATTTCTAAGTTGACTCCCCCTCTCCGAGCGAGCGGTTTGCAAACGTCAGTCGAGTCCGTACCGTGCTCGAATCTGCTTTTTTCTACAATTCCAACTGTACATGACAAATTTTGGTTAAACACAAATTACCCCCTAGTTATTCAGTTAAATAATTTAAGTTATTATCATTTTTAGTTTAGTACAAGTTATTCAGCATTTTATGTATTTCCCTGAGATTATTCTTCAAAAATTCATACTCTGGCTGAAAAATCCTTGATGCCTGTTCGACGATAAGTGGGCATCGGTTAAGCGTACGTTTCTCTCCGCGACCATGACCAACTTGCCAAAATCAAAAATATACTTTCGAGTGAATTATTCGAAAAGAGAGCCACTCCAAAAGTAAACGTAAATCAGTGAACGTTTCGTTTTTTAGAGATATTATTGATAGAGAAAAAGAAGCGCGAGTTTGTTTGGGCTATTTTTAATTTTAAAATAGAGCCAGCGATTTTGCGCAGTTGGTTCTGCGAAGTTTATGGGAATACCATGTGTTGCAAGGAAAAAGAGAGATCAATCAGCCCTGGAAGGAATTGCGAGCGTATCTGGTCAGACGTTTTAGTAAACCTTCTTAAGGTACGACTAGGCAAAAACTACTCGCCGTGCCGGGCCGTGCCCCACCCCGCCCCACCCCGCCCCACCCCGCCCCGCCCCGCCGTTCACATTCTACGTACTTATTACAGCTGGCAGAGCATTCCCCTAAAATCGGTAATAATTTTCTTTCGTCCTACGATACAGTTAACATACAATCTTATTAATTGCAAAAGGTGCAATCAAAGTTAAGCAGATCTTGGTGAAACGCGTGTAGGATTTCCCAGAGAGGCAGTCGAGACCCTTATCAATTGAACGGGCGCTTTGTGGGAACCTAGGGGAATTTTGCTTCCCGTTCAGGGGAAAGCGAAGCAACTTTCGACGTGTAAATACTCACGTATTTATTATAATAATAAAAATAGCTAAATATTGCGTATAGAAAAAAAGTTTCACTTACTATTTGGCGCAGTCGATTAGTTGGTACTCGTTACTCCTCTCGAAACTCTGCTGAACGCCTCGATCTTTCCAAAGGGTTTCAACGATTTCATAGAACTCCTGAAAGCAAACAATCGCAAGATTTTTTTTAGTAAATCGTCCACGTAGCAGCTAAAAGAATCGAGGAACGCGAACGAACATAAATTATTACTTCGAGTCGCGGCCAACGGATAACTCTGCGAGATAAGTGGTTGGCGCGGACCTCGGTACCGTCACGTTAATTATCTAAAAAAACGTGCAGCTCTGACGAAACAAGGAATTTGGCTCCAACTATCGTGACAACAGAATGTTCCACGTCACGGTTTTGAGATCGACGAAAATATGTTTTCACCTTAACCTCTTCGGCCCTGTCGTCTTTATTCAGACAAGGAAAACAGTTCTATCGTCTCTCGATTTATTTTGAGATAATTAAGTATCGCTAGATGTTATTTTAATAATTATTAACTTCGATATGGCCCAAAGAGGATCTTCCCACCTCCACAGCCATTATTAACAAGAAATACATCCACCCCCTCGTCAAAATATTATATGTAATTGGTATTTGCTTCAATTTGCACAGATGAAAATTGTGAAATTTGTGGAACGAGAGCGTATAGCGATGAGCGAGCAGAGTTTGACGCAACTCGATTCCTGGAGTAGTCGGTGGACGACACAGAGATTAATTAATATCGTTGTTGGTAGCATCGAAGCAAGCTCGATCAGCTGTCCTTCCAGAACTTGCTCGAAGGGAGGGATTTTTGTTCGGGGAGACCAGTTGCCGAGCGTTTCCGATCTCAAAGCAAATTGGATGAACTTTCGAAACTTGGAAGTCTCTGATTCTTCGATCTCGTCCCCGCGACTCGGGGGAAGTAGGAAGTAAACGCGGCGTGAACCGTAAATCCTGCCAAAACGTGAACGCGACGAAAGTTTCATGCTCTCATCGTGAAATAAACGAGCTGTTTGTTACGAAAGTGATGTAATTCCATCGTCGAGGCTCGGAGGGAGGACTAGAAACGTGATTAGGGATTTTCTAGTAATCACGATATACGACAACGTGACCATTATCTTCTTAGACAGGGTGAGTATCTCTAGTTTGCTTTCTGTTAGTTGTAGTTTTCATTTCACGAAACTATTGGTCTAGAGAAAGGGTGTTTTAAACAAAAAGTACTATTCGCGCCATGAATTAGTAACAGAAACATTGAAAACAGACAGATATATGAATAGTTTTAGACTAAGTTCATATTTTGAGGTCTTCGGCGTCTTTGACATTGAATTTATGTTCATTAGCTTAATTGCGAAATGTTAATCGGCAGGAAGTGTCGGTGATGGGAATGTTGGCAGGCCTGCAAGAGGGAGATTGGCAAGAACAAGTCGGTATATTAATTTGATTGATGATGCGGTGGCTCACGATCCAAACGTATCGCGCAGCTTCAATAATGGTAATACAAACACCAATTGAAAGATGAGACAAGTAAAAGTTCAAGAATCAACGGTCCACGGGTATACGGAAGTGTTGAAAGTTAAAAATATTTCAGCAAACGGTAGACAACGATCCGCCAAGTCCACCGGCGGTTAGAGCAGTGCTTAGAACGAGGGACAAACGATTCGATTCAATTAATTCGGATGCATCGTTCCGGACGGTCGCGGTGTAGAAACCATGAGCAGTAAACAAGGGTCCACGTTATAATTCGCGGACTCGGGGCCCAGGCGTATACATAGATACAGGCGCACGCACGTACCCGCCAACTGCCAGTGAATGACGCAAAACACGCGGATTATTTTGTCGCGACGACTTTATTTCGAGACGCGCCGCATCGCTGCGTCGAAACGCTCGTTTCGCTCGTTTCGCTCGTTTCGCTTGTCGAGCTCTCGAAATCTCGGTTATTCCTTTTGGCATGCGAGAAATCGTTATTCACAGACATTTTGGTAGTTGGTCTCACTTGGAGAGAAAATGTCAATGTCTTGGTAACTGCTGATTAGTTTTTGTAGTTTCATGATGTATGAAGGGATTTTATTTTAATATCGAAGGAAGGGATCGATTACGAAAAATTAATCGCCTCTGCCAATGTTACATTACGCGCCATCGTGTTAATATTTGCTTTGTTCATTTTGGAAAGATAAAACTCCGTGGTCGTGTCATTGCTTCAAGTTATATGTATAAGAGGACGTGATCGTGGCCGAGAAAGCGTTACTGATACACGACAAATCGGGAGATCTTTAAGGGACAAATCGTGCGAGGTTCAGCGCACGTTCCAAAGAGGCGCGGCAGAATTGTTGCCCTGAATACAAAATGACTAAATGAGTCAAATAACGCGTATCCCGACCGAGCAACTCGTGTCGTAATATTTTAATGCTACATACTCTCCCTCCTCGCGTTCCTGGTTACTAGTTTCACCGTACGATTCATCGTGCTGAGTTATGAAATTACGCGATAGCCTAACCTTTCTGTGGTACAGTGGGAAATTAGTTGGAGGGCGTACAGGTAAGAAGAAGCTTGTTAGATTCTTCAAAGTCTCGAAGCCATAGGAAAATTATAAAAAGAACCCAGTAAGATCCCGAGGGGCGGGCATTGATGGTGTCAGAGAAGTTTTTGATTTGGCAGCTTCGAAACTATACTGGCACAGCCAGTTTTCCACGAATCAACGGCTATCGAGGAATGCCGGCAGTTTGGAAAAATAAAATCAATGGCTACAGTGTGTGTCGAATCTCGTGCGATTCCATGTGGAACGGCTCGTATACCACACGTACAGTTTCTACTGAACCAGTTTCTCTCTTTGTGCACAACAATACAGGGAGGCTAACACGTGCATGTACACACCGCGAGGAATGGCGCAGCACATCATAGTCAGGACCACTACATAGCGCACCAACATGTGCGATGGCTGTGTAAACATTGTAAACACTGATCGTGCCGTACAGTGGCTCTCACGCAAAGAAATTCATCGCGAGGTTCAGGTGAATCTCTCCCCTGATCGATCGCTGCGCGACTCGCTACGCGAATCACGAACAGGCTCTGTTATGTACTTGGACGAGATGATTACTATTGGAATTGCAAAATCAATTTACTTTTTACATTGTAAGAATCAACATTTATCCCAAGTGTATCCTCTCCGTTATAATTAATTCCTATTTGTGACAAAGGTTGTTTCACCTATTGCAAATAAAGTAAACGAATGTAAAAGAAATGGTATAAATAGTAGATAGATGAGAATGAATTCAGATCAATTTCCATCCGGTATTTTGGGGAATGTATACTTTTACTCTGGATAATTATTTCTGAAAAGCGAATGCAAAGTTCCCCGGTATTTTGGTATTCACCGACGCTTTCATTGAGAAACAGCACGCGTTGCAGGCTGCGCCATTTTTCAGCGTATTAACGTTAAGAAAGGTGAAGCAGCATGCGGGACAAACTGGTTAGCTGACTCACCGGGGGATAATCGAAGTCTGGAGAGGACGAGACATCCAGGATATAGTCGACTTTGCTCTGATTCGCCGAATCCTCCAACGTGACGGGCGGTGTTAGCGTGCTCATTGCGCTGGTTATCGTCTGAAAACAATAACACACACACATACACATACACATACACCTACCCATACCCATACCCATATACATCATTCAAAGTTGCAGTTTCGTAGAGACAATCACCAAATTGAAGATTCGCGAATTGAAAGCGTGAAAATCCCTTTTTAACGATAACGGGTAACGGGTAACGGGTAACGGGTAACGGGTAACGGGTCTTCCAAATACAACGTAAATTCGCAACATTTATCCTTCTTCTAGATCTATCTAGATCTAGTTGGGAAAATCGGAACTAATTGGTCCCTCAACATCAAAATTTGTATTTATCGGTCCTTTTCAGAAAATCTTCCTATTTCTGTTCCGTCGTGTTTGGGTAGCGTTCGATCCCATCGCTAGCCGTGAGAGGCATGCAAATGTCCGTCTTAACGATCGTAAACGTCCGTAAATTCGCGACGTTCCACCAGGAGACGAGTATCGTCGTCAATTTGTCGTTCGAGGCCGCGTTTAGATACGCGTATCGTGCGTAACCTTGCAATCACTTCCGTGTGTCAGGTGAACGCGGTGGACAATATTTCCCCGGCCGTGACATTCGAGGATTACGAACGTGACATTATCTACGCACGGTGCAGACAAACGCAACCGCGAGACATGATTTCGATGGCAATTACGCGAGTCGATTGAACGCGTTTAGCCCGAGAAAACACATTCGCTGCTAAAATAATCTATCGCTTGGCCGAAACACGTTCTCTCATTTAACCACTTGACTGCCGTGCTCGAGTTAGCTTGGGCACACATAGTCGTCGGATAAACAAGTGAAGGCATATTTGGTTGTTCGAATAGTACAGAGTAACATACGAAAAGTATAAATTTTCCTTGGATTGAAAACACCACCGATTGGTAGCGATTTTCCCAACTAATACGGAATTACTTTGTGGTACAAAGTATAGATTACTTTCTTAAATCATATTTATTTATATACGTTATTCCTAGACTGCGGATTTTATGCTCGGTTTATGACATAAACCTAGTTATACCAATGTTTACATTTGATTCGCACACGCAGATAGACAATGAAATGTGGCGACTGTACGATTAAAAAAATGTAAAGTTTACAGAATTGGAACCGGTTAGTGTAGAATGTAGAAAAAAACGCTATCACCAAATGGCCAAAGGGAAACTTGAATCTTCGATGACGCACGATGGTAGAGGGGTCGGACCACCCAAGTGCGAATTGTACATAAAGTGAAACGTTTGTTTTTACGAGAGCTACTCGATTCCAATGAAACGGGCCATAGGTATCGAATCGATAGGATATGTATATATATGTATATTCGTGAGAACGTATCGCGATCGTTCCTAGCGCAGCTCGCGGGTGCAACGGGAACAGGGTCGAGAAAAATGTGCACCAACGCCAACCAACTTTGAAAAGAGTTTTCGACTTGTCGTAGGAAGACGCGCGTATCGATTCGGCGATAGACGGACTCGTTCCGAGAATATCCTCGCAGTGATAGGCTCGCGTGTGAATTATTCAATTCGTTTGGTTGATATCGCGATCCGAGGCGATATTTTCGGCCAACGAATCGCGTGATTTCATCGCTAACGGGCTCCCCGACGCGTTTTAACGAGGCTGACCGCCGCTGAGACTCGAGGAATACGCGGTAGTGGACGGTTAATGGTTATATGTACAGCGCCTGGTACCGCGAGCGCTCGGTCGCCGAACTTGAAAGCGGTGCTGCACGCGTGTGGACATCGGTAGCTGTCGATGCAAGAGTGAAACCTTGGAGCAAATCGCAGCTATAATTTATTTTCACTTAGTTTCCTATATTGTACCCCTCTTTATTTCATTCAATCTTAACAATCGAATTAAATCGAGTCCCGAGTCAAATCACCCTTTTCGGAGGTTCTACTATATTCAGCAGACGACGAGTTAAATGAATGTATCCGTGAATAATTCTTACCAGTATCGCGTCTCTGATGTTCTTCTTGATGTCCTCGATCTTTTGCCGTTTTTCCCTGTGCAACAGAGAGAAAAATTGTGTGAGAAAGAAACCGGGTGCCGCTTTGTCCGGCTTTCGAACGAATCGTTATCGGTATCTGTGTTTTGTCATCGTCCACCGGAAACGTTTAATACGGATACGGGAGAACGGAGGAATTCGATCGCGTTTAATTAACTGTCGGAGACGACAGCCTCGAAACGATCTATATGCGCGTATTGTCATTATTAGCGGTTCTCGAGTCATTCGGTAATTTTAGAACTCACGGCATCGCGCCAGTTTTAGGTGTATAACGATTTCGTCGATTTGGAGACACTGGAGGTTTCGACAACGATCGCTGTCGATCCTACTCGATAGAATCGAGTCTCGATTATAAGTTAACGTTCGATTGCGATGACTTTAAGCTATGCCCGATCCTTCCCTAAAACTATCGCTCGAATACCAACACCTTTGTAAACCGTATCCACAATTGGAATTTGATATCCTACACGTTCGAACGAGAGGCAAACGGAGAAATGACGAATGTTTTTCGTGCACATGTGTGCTGGCCCTGGTGTTTTATGGCGATACCTGTGCCAGGCTTCTGTCGTCGTTCGAACAGACGTTGGATACTTTGTGTTCTGTCATGCATAAACGACAGATTACAGACGCGTGCGCGATCCGATACAGGTTTTCCCATTTCTGTCGTTACGTTATTCCAGTCAAGTTTTTCCCGACAAAACAATCGGCCAAGTTGAAATACAATTTCGTAAGTGGTGTTTAGATCGACGGTGCGAGACGCGCGCGATTGTGAAACGAATAGAATTTCTCAAGTGGGAACAGTATTCAATTATATCGCGGAGAAAGGGTATCGATTAATCAGTTATAGGTGGTAGCAGAGGGTGCGAGGCAGTGAATAGGCTTTAAATCCTGGATTAATAATTTCTGTGTGCGCGATTCTATGACGCGTTAAGGAATTCTAGACGTTGCTTAGAATAATTGGAGGATCATCCGCACGAATAGAAGCGCCCAGCGTGCTTTACGGAATAGGTGTTTGATAAAAATAGGACTGCGTATCTTCGTCGTCAGAAATTATGGGGACGACTAAGGTTGTTCTAAAAAGAATGTTCAAGGTGTAGAATGTAAAATTTTAATAGTAAAGTCAATGGTAAAACAGTTTAGTTTAATACGATTAATTTGTAAAAGACAAACGAATAGAATCGAAAGAGAAAACAGTCGAGTCGAAAGGCTGGTCACTTAGCAACAAGTGTGTCTTCCGTTTGAGGCGAACACAAGTCGTTGGTAAGAGATCGACGATTACATGGCTGAGAGTTTACGCGAGAGGTCAAGCATGTAGCATATGCGGTACGAATATATTGTGTAAATGCAAGTCCTTCTTATTGGATTGGTTAGTTCGATAATTGCATGAACTTTCAGCCCCGTGTTTCCTGCGACTGCGAGGCTCTACCGCGTTCAGCTGCTAAAACAGCGTTAGTAACACTGTCTACTGTTTGTTTACATTCGCAGCGATGAGACGTGCGCGTGAAATATGCGCTACTCTCGCGATTACAATCGAAATGGTAACCGAATTTCTCTGGGTACTATCAGACTTGGAACAGGTGAACTTTGATGCTTTTACGCTATCGATTAGTCTGTACGAAGAATTTACTCTGGAAATATTCAGAGGTTTTATAAAGAATATTCAGTTGAATTAAAAGGCTAAAGTATTTAAAGGTAAAAGGGACAAACCATAGGAAAATTCGCTCCAACTTTGAGCTTAAAATCTACTCAACCTTTTCACCTTTTACAGTTCAAATAAACAAAAGAGGGTATATGTGCGCGTCCAATGGACCACCCTGTACAGTTAATTGCAGGAGGACCAGTTCACCTTTCGATTTGCCCGGGCAAAATGATCGAAAATCCAAGTTCCGTTGTTCCGTGGATTGGCCTAATCAAATATACCTTGGCCGCGATACGTATACAAAGATTGCAAATAGAAACGACACGAGACAACGGAGTTATTCTCGTCGCCTTGTTTATATTTTACGTGCGACCGGTAGGATGGCAAACGAAAATCAAACGAAACGGATGCGGTTACCGTTGCCGTGCAAAATGCAAAAGCGTTGCGTGCGTGGAGGGGGATAGATCCTAAAAATATCGAGAGATTCTACCGGTATGTTTCCATAGTAAACAAGCGAAATCTGAATCGAGCGCTTCGGACACGTAATGCTTCTTAGAATCGAGCGGCCAAAGAGAACGAGGCTCGATGATACAAACAGTTTTCCCGTGCGTTTTGTCGAAAAAATTCCACGCTGCGCGCAAACGACGATCCGGATCGAGGGAGACAGCGAGAAAAAGCGACGTGGAAAGGAAAGAAATCACCGCAAAACGTAGCGTAACGAGCCGTGTTTTAGGCCCGTTATCAGCGTCTGTTGGCAGACGAAATTTACGACACACGTGAAACGGGCCGACCCTGTCTGTTTGCACGTCGTTTCCATCCTATCTAGTTGCTCCTGATTTTCCACGTATAGGTGTACCGACCATCCTTTCGCGATAACGTCGTGCGTCTTCTGCGTGGTTGTTTTCGCGCTTGTCTTTACGATTTCGTCGCGGTTGATAGGTGAAAAACTTTGATCGATGAACGTACGCTAGAGGTGGACAATTTCGTACAAAAATTTCAACATGAATTACGCCTGCTATTCCAATCAAATTTCATTCATCTCTGACGTACGGTCCAAACATCTAAATGGAACGTTTCAAGTATTAGGGTACATACTACTAAACCAGTTTGTTTACAGTCGTAGCAAAAGAAACTGTACAGCGAGTCCTCGTAGTGTATACATTCACACACGGAGTAAAGCTTTTCTTTTCGTAAAAAAAAAAGTATGTATAAGACTATTCAACTTTAATCTATTCGATAAAGAAGATCGTTTATTTAACTGTATCAAATGAATGAATGTATGAATTAGAATAAGAATTTAGGTGAAATAGAATTAGGCTGATATTGTTGAAACTTTCTATTAGTTTACCAATGTAAACTGTGATACATGTAAATGTAAAGACTGGACCAAGAGATGCTCTACTCCAACATAGCCCCATGTTCAAGGGCATCGAGTTATTGCACCGAGTCACATTCGAATGCGATTCTCTGAATTATTTTGGAACGTTACGTTTCAAAACAACGAGACTCACGCTTCGCTGAAGCCATTAACGTGCAATATCCTCATCTGTTTGACGATCGTGCTCTTCCCGGATTCTCCCGCTCCTGAAACATAAACAACGATATTATTATTTTTTTTTTCCTCTTCTGAAAACGTGTTACGTGATCGCGGTCGTTTAATGCGCTCAAACGAAGGACTCTCGGAGCCCCGGATCAACAAGTTGAACGACGGTCGTTTACTTCAAAGGATTCCTCTGTTCATTAAGTGTTGTTTCCGCGTAGCATCGACGTGAAAGAATTACACTCCGCAAACTTTCAGTTTGTTACATGTTCCCGCGTCAATTTCAAATTTAATATCAAGTTACCAAGTTTTTCTTTCGTGGATTAAAATCAATAATTCGTTAGTTATTCTTTGCAGTGTTAAAGACTCGAAATGTATACAGCATATAGTTTTCTTTTGTATTTAATGCCTTTGAATTTAGCGATAAGTAGTAATCAAATCGAACAAAACTCCAGTATGATTTGGAAACTTGATAACATTTTCAATTGGTGTTCTAATGTTTCTACCATTTTCATCATTAGTACAAAAAAAAAAAAGAAGAAGAAGAAGAAAAGAAGAAAAAAAGAAAAAAAAGTATGGCACCACTAAGATAAAACACTGCCTAAAGCAGCCTAGCCACGAATATTTCGTGTTTCGACCGCGAGGAGTAAGAGAAGCGACATTCTAAACAGCGTAATATGTAATTAAAACAGCATTAGTCGTCGCAACGGCACACCGAGAGACCGTCGCGAGGAAAATGGAACGAAAATAGGCTTTCGTGGGCGCAGCGATAGGGGTTCTAATATTTTTTTTCCTCCCAGGCGATCCCTCCTCGATCATTCGGAAGGTTCCTCTCGACGGGCGCGCGCGCGCAAAGTATTTTCATTTTTGTTTCTGTTTGTCAAAAGGGATCGTAATTGCACACGACAAGGAAACAATCCAGGCAACAGCTGTTGCTTCGTTGGCTGTAGGCTACGAGTCGGATACGCAACATACACCCACACACGGACGACACCCGTCCACGGTCGAATTAGAACGACGACCTACATAAACGGAAGAATAGGAAGGTAATGGCTAGGTGTTGGGTTAAGTATCGCGATAAGTGGATGGTGTGAGTGCGTGTGTGAGACGAGGGCGCACGCGCGCACCCACGTCGGCCTCTGTGAAAAAGACTCTGACTGATGAGAGAAGGAGAAGAAGGAGACGAGGAAGAGCACACGAAAAGGGTACAACATCAGAGCCGTCGGCTCTTGGTGGATATTCGTGGGTGCCGCCGGCTCGTACGATAATCGATAAAATTGAATTACGCGCTGCTGAGCATCGCGATAATGTTCGTGCGGCCTGTGTCCTCGCCGAAATTCGAGATCGAAGTCGACTCAGCCACCTGTGTCGACCACTGGCTAGTTGACTCGACACGTGTATACCCGCGATTTAAAACTAAAGAGTATCGTCACGGAAAGCCAAGAGGGGTACGTGAGATAGTTGAATCCAGTGTCTAGATCAAAATTTCGAATAGCCATCGCGTTATATAAAGAGTGAAGCTGAACAAGAAAAAATGTACAACAATTATACATATTGGCCCGAGCACGTGCCCTAAAGTAGACACGTTATCGTTTAAACGGTTTTGACTCAAACTTCTGTCTTTCGCTCCCCCCCCCCCCCCCCACACACACTCTTTCGGTTCGGAAGTTACCAATTATTCTCTGTTAGAACTTTGTCATCGTATGTGTTTCAACCGACATAGCTTTCCAGATCTGATAATATTATAACTCTAAAAATGTACAAAGTATAAAAAAAAAAGTTTAGTTTCACCCTTCACCCTTCATGAATAGTATAATCCTCCCCTCCCCGTCTCTTCGGGTTACGCCCCCTACTTTGGAAAACACCGATCGGAACGCATTCGACAGCGAGCGATACGATTATGTTCAAGGTCGTGTGAGGTCAAGAATTGATACACGCAACGAATATCTCGTAGAAATTGAAAGTGAGGTTAAGAAACGACTAGAGTCCCTTCGCTTCAACTAAATGGAGCTTTCTATTTGATAACTAGGATGACCTTTATTTGGTAAAAATTTCTGCAAAGAATTCTCTGAAAGTTTGTTCCCTTCTATCTCGTTCTTAGGCTGTTCATTTACGAGACGAGTGCCGAACGATAGCAATATCAACAACCCGTTGCGAGGAACGTGGTGCACCGCGGGTAGGATTAATTGTCCTAGTCGACAGAGAAAATGTCTCGTTAGGGAATTTCTGGTGTACGTTATAGATTTTAAGATACCGAATGCGAATGTGAGAATAAAAGTGTCTTATCGTATCAGATTTTTGAAAATAAGTTTGTCCTGTTTCTTGTTTACAAGAATCTATGTACACGTTGAAAAATAAATGGTTACGTTACGACAATAAGAGCACCGGTCTTTCATACACCGATATTTCAAAAATATTTCAACCGATTCAACGCATAAAAGAGTTTCTAGGACTAGAAAGCACTCGTATCGAGAACAAATTAAATTCTAAACGTGACACCTTTTAATTTCCGATCTAGACTTGGCACATGAAAATCTATAAGCAACACACACCTGTGTTTTTCTGTTACAGGTTATCGACGGTAAGAAAAGAAAAGCGGTTTTGCGGTCACTTACCGAGCAAAAGGAGCCTGTGAGTGGCTCGGTAAACTTGCTTGTCCTTTTGCAATTGCCTGGTGATGGCATCCGAGCGCCTCTTCTGGTTCTTGCTGTCATCCTGGCTGGCCTTGCTGCTCTGGCTGCCGAAACACCCCATGACACACCACGAGAGAGACACGCGCGGCTCGCCCTCTTCGCTCTTCCCTTCCACTTCTGTTGGTTCTCTGTTGTTCTCGCTTCAAAGAAATATCACCACTAATACCTTCTCCTCCCCCGAGCCTGAGTAGCTCGCGGTTACGAGCACTACCGGCGCGCGTTGTTTATCTCGCGTGTGAATGCGACGTTCGATATAAGTAACACCCTCTCTCTCCCGCGGTTCGCGGAGATTCACTCCGTTTCCACGTCTACCTGCCTCGAGGTTCGTTCCTTCGTTCCGGTCGGCTGTCTGTCACTCGATACTTAATCTATCACCGTCGCGCTTACACTCGAGCTTCGTCCTTCTATCGACGTCTCCCTCTCTTTTCCACCCGCCGCCTCTATCGTTACGGCGATCGGTTTTGTCTCGCGATCTTATACTCCTTGTTTCTCCTCGTTTTGCTATCTTCCTCTTCTCTTTCATACACCAATCAATGTACACACGTATATCTTGACTGTGGGTTCGCACCTGACACGTTCACTTCACGGCTTCTTTCACTGCCCGCGAAACCATAGCTACATATTCATGTATATATTGTATATATATACACACACACACACACACACACATACACACACACACCGTGTGTCGCGACGGTGCTGCTGGTCCAACGTTGATGTACCGTGTTAAAATACGAGGTACGGAGACACCACGTATAGGATGCTACTTTTCTCGTAGAATGTTTAGTTCCCCAAGGAGTGACGACTACCTTTGGATGATGACACCTGGGACACCAACGACGACGACGACGACGACGACGACGACGACAACGACGACGACGACGACGACGACGACGACGACGACGACGAATTGATTCGCGAGGAAGGAGAGCACGAGCCGGTTACGTATCGAACGTAAGCACGACTAGACACGACTGATAGACGAAATGAAAAGACTCTGCGATATATCGGAGCGAACCACTTCCGAATTTTACGTTTAACACTGGGCGAGAACCGACCGCGACACACTCGCCAAGAATTGCGATAGAGGGAGTACGCACGAGGCACGAGAGCGACTCGAGAGAGTGGGAGCGAGACCGGGACTGGGATAATAGGTTGACGTGCACTGTCGTCCGATGCGCCTCCTGTGATGGCCCGTGAACACGACACGAGACACACGCGAAATCGTTTCAGGAGGAAGAGACTCGCGACGCGTGTACGCGACAGTTTTGCTTCGCTTTGCCTCCCAGCCCCCCTACTCTTTTCGATAGACAACGACAAGTTAAAATAGATCGTCTCCGGTGCGCTGCTTAGCTCGTTGTTGTTCGAGCGAATCGACAGCTCCCGTAGATAGGGAAGACAATAACCGTGTGACTAACCACTTTTCTTCGCTTTTCTATGCCTCTCGCGATTTCCGCCAGTATCGTTCCAGTGATATTCTCGTTTCGTCCAGCTTGGAACCGTGAACCGAACCCCCACGATCTCTACTTTTTCTTCTTTCTCTGATTTTCGGTTCCTCGACTCCTCAATTTTTCGAGGGCTCGTCCGGGTTCCCCCTCTCCGCTGCTCGCTAGTCTCTCTACCCCTCTTCGCGAGCTTCTCGACGACGACCACAGCACAACCACCACTCGGGGAACCCTACCGTGTGCCCTCTTTTCGCACACACCCTCGAGTGGTTTTGCTTTTTCACTCTCCGCACCTCCCTTTCACCGAATTTACTCGCTCTCCTCACTCAACAATCCCCGAGGAAATTCGCGGCCGAAACATCCGAGACGAGGTGCTCCCTGCAGCCAACATGTCGTCTGCTAGACCCACCAGCGCGGCGGACCACCGCGCTTCGGATGGATCAGGTTCGTATCTTGCGTTTTGGGCACCCTGTCCTTGACTGGTTGCTCTTATTACACTTTTATCCTCGAAAAACCGACCGATTTGCACAACACTCTCCTGCCTTCAATCTCTCCTCTGTAGTTTTTCAATAGTTCCGTTCCGGGTCCAACAATCTGTCGTGTTGAATGTTAATACTTTGATACATCGAGTGTCGCACCGCCGCGGTATTCGATGGAACTAACCATTCTATGTTACACGCTCGTATACCCAATGTACGTACGCTAAAACTTTTGGCTTGCTCTTCGATTACACATGCTTATTTAGTTCCATCGGTGCGACAGATTGCGCTGTAATCACTCTGTGTAGGTATAAGTACGCAACTGTTACGCACACATCAGATTGATACGATACAATGTGAAAGCATACAGATATTTTTCAAAGTCTTCTTTGCTACAGATACAACTACGGCAAATAATTTCCCTTTTACCACTGAATTCTTTAGCAAGCTTATCCGGTATCGCTGTTTAAAGTCACGCTAATGTGTGTACCCTTTATTTGCTAATAAAAATTGATTTCACTCTCAAAATTTTAGAAACCTAATTAAATTGACGTAACCTATTAACTATAAATAAATATAAAACAAAAGTTCTAATATCGTGAGATGCCTATTATTATTAAAACAGTTTGATTTTCATATAATTTTCTATCGTATTTCGAAATTAAATTTTAATTTTAAATAAATTACACAAATATCGTATAATTATGTCATAATTATTGGAATTGTTATTTCTTCTATTACAGTATTAGTACTTTAAATGAAAATTATGTTGCTTAAAACGTAAAAGCTAGGTACATGTTTAGTGCACGGAAATTTGTATATCGAGGAAATCAGGTTTAAGATAATAATTTCGTTTAATCTAGACCGTGTAACATATTTATGATACTATCGCATACTTGATATCGACGATATTAATGATTTACAGTTGGAAGTGTAATTTTATGCAAAGGTTATGCAAAAGCTTGTAGTTATGTAATACGTTCGTTTCTTATAAAGTTACACTCCGCGAAACACATTCAAACATTTCGTATGATACGATTTACAATGCAAAAGTGGTCCACGACCAAGAAGGCCACTGCATCCGCGCGAAAGTGATACGTATGTATAACAAAACTTAGATAAAAAAAAAGGGGCTGTTTCGAACAGAGATGTAGAATGCCATTAAGCAGCCGGTATGGTTAAATAACGTACTTCTAATACATAAAAATAGAACGAACAGCACGATTTTCATAATACCAAAGGAACTTGGTGACAATGTAATGTCGTGCACGAAGTTATGCACAAGTACAAATACTTTTGTCTTCAATGGATCGCAATGAGACCAGATTCCAAGAGTTTCTGTAACTTCGCCGCTATATCCGGATTCTTTAAGTGACTGTAAATTTAAAAAATTACAATTTAATTTAAATTCTTGAATTTTAATGTAACACAAAAATTATAACTACTTACTCTTGCAAAGCTCTAGGATCACTCTGCATTTGCTCCAAAATAAGTCTCATAGCAGGGTCCCGTAATATGCTTTGAATTTCTGGATCTTCCATTGCCCTTTTCCTTACTTCCTCGGGATTCGAACTGACACAAACAGCGCACGACCGATATCCTTCTAATGCTTCGCTATTCGACGGATCTAATTCCAATGCTTTTTGATAGGCACTGAGTGCTTTTCCTTGTTGTTGCATACCTTGCAGTATCTTCCCTTTTCTTATCCAAGCTTTGATGAACTTTGGATCGATTTCAACACATTTTTCACAGTCTTTTAATCCAAGATCAAATGCTGCTAATTTAGTATAACAGGCAGCTCTGTTGCTATAATATTTCGGATCGTCGGGATTTCTTTTAATAGCCTCTGTATAATGTTTTATCGCGGCTGGATAGTCTCCATCCTTATACTTTTGATTTCCAAGCTCCTTTTCTTCTTCTGCTTTTACTGGATCGACGTATGCTTTTCTCTCTTCTTCCTTAATGATTTTATCAATGTCCGAAAGAAGGGTTTTAATTTCTGGTGTTCTATGCTCTGACATAGACTTTTCGTAATACACCTTTGCTTGTTTCCAGTTCCCCATTTTTTTGTACGCATGACCAATTCTAGTGAATGCTTTTGCTATTAATTTAAAATCTGCCCGATTCTCCCTTCCAACTTCGATGGCTTTTTCACACTGAGCGATACATTTATCATATTCCTTTTGTTCAAAATACACTGCAGCTATATTTAATAGATAAATGATTTCTGTAGGATTTAATTCTACTGCTCTGTTATAATGCTGAAGGGCTTCTTCAAAGTTCTTTTTATTGTAGGCATCGTTACCTAATTGTTTTTCATTTAGAGCTTCTCTCTTTTCAGGTGGAAGATTATCTTCTTCTTTCTTCTTAGGTTTAGGTGTTTCTTTTTCAGGTACTGGAGGTTCTGGTGGATCTGTTTCCATTGCTTCGTACTTATCATGGTAGCGAAGCAACGCGCAAAATGTTAAAAATACTCTATTATCCCGATAATTCGTTAGCATAGCTTCCGGGTTGGCTTGCAGCTCCTGTAGAAGTTTCAAATAATCCGGATCCTTAAAAAATTCCTTTGTTGTAGGGTCATTTGCAAGACAGACGTAAAGATCTGGTGTATTGAAAATGTTTCCAGCATGTGCTAGTTTCTTGTTCCCGACTTTAGCCAGATCATTTTTAAGTTGAGCATTGTTAGGATCCAACTGTAGGCCAATCTTGTATGCCTTAATAGATTCATCTAGTCTGCCCAAATAAGCAAGCGCACTGCCCTTGCGTGAATAACCTTTTCCCCAATCTGGTTTGATTTTTATAGTTTTTTCAGCATCTTCTAAAGCTTGTTCATACTTTTCTGCATTAGCATACGCCGCAGATCTATTACTATAGAGTACATGATTATTTCCATCTAATTGAATTGCCTGTGTGTAATATTCGATAGCCTCGTTAACTCTTCCTTCTTGTAAAGCAGAATTACCTTTTTCTTTTAACACTGATACCTGTAATTGTATTTTCGGAATTATCAAATTGAAAGGCAGGTAGAATAATCTCGTGAGCTTGAATTCGTCGCAGAATCATAACAAGAAACGTTGGCAAGAATTCTCAAGTTCGAGTACGAATGTGCGGATATTTTAACAGCAATAAATATAAACCATCAATAGTAACGTATCGTCTCATAGAATGATCCGACATGAGAACATGCGAGAAAAATAACGTGGAGAGCAACGAGTGCAAGGAGCACTACCATTTTTTCTCGACGAAAGCGTGTTCAATTAACGAATTCGCAATCGGACACAGTGTTCGCTAAAATTACAATTCTTCGAGCCAAAGGACGCTTTACTACAATCAAGTTTGTTAAAATATTTACCTGGTCCATAACGCTTGACCTGAGACTGAGAGTAGCGATACTTTCGTTCTATTTCCACGACTTGTTCTTTTATGCTCGCAAAGATACGCGATGACTCGTGCGAATTGATGCGAATGTTCAGTGGTTCAGTTCTCGAGCCGGTACGGATTTTCAGAAAGCTCCAGAAATGGACAACTAGCGCCTCTCCTTGATTGTCTCGAAACTAGTAAATACGCAATGTGCCTTCCCACGAGTATGTTCCACGATTTTCTAGTACTTTCGAAAATGCACCCACCCCCTTTTTTTCTTTATCCAAGACACAAATAATCACTTCAAGCTTCAAGCTTAATTTAACTGATATTGCGTTCGATTTATTAACTACTTCGTTTCGTAAGTACGTTGTACTCGTTTATGGCGTGTCGATTGTCGGTAAGCCTCGTTTTATGATTGCGACATACATATGCTTCGTGTTCTTTTCTTTATGCGTATACATTTATATAATTATATATCTTATATTTTATGTAATTTGAATTTAATTTTTACATTCACGTGCTCGAATAATCGTTATCGTATAAATTTCAAAATATATTCAAATATGGTATTTCTTTTTTCTTAGTAAGCATATTACTGATATGTCTTTATTCGAAAATAGATGTAATATTACAAATGCAAGAACATTTAATAAATTGTAAAGTTGGAATTTACTAAGCGGAAAAATAATTGATTAAAAGTAAATTTATGAACGTAGTAAGCAGTAACGGATTGGCCTTCTATCGGGCCCTTGACGATAATATTTCTCGACGTCTCATTGTGTAATTTTAAAAATAACCATTATCTTTCCAATTCGCTTTTTTTTTCAAGATAGAAGTTATTTAAGATTTGAAACAAATATGTGAATATTCTGACAACAAAGTTAAATGAGAGTATGTAATTGATTATTTCATAAAAAAACTCTGTTCACTTTTATGGATGATACGAATGATATTTTTAATATTCCGTATTTTAGATGTTTCTCTGTTTGCTCTGTAGTGTAAATCTGTCTCACTGAGAGGCGCATTTCGTGTATGAATGACATTTTGGCGATTGAAACTGCTACGTTCAAGGTTTGCTAGATCTGGCAGCACTTTTGTCGCCACTGAACCTGGTATTTCCATCGGTGAACTGGAATGACTGGGGAATCCCAGTTGTTCGTCGTGTTGCATATTTTTCTCCGTCCTCGAGCAGTTCGATAACCGCTATATTATCTCTAGAATCACATATTTCCCCGTTTCGTTTACGTAGACGCATGCGTCTGCAAAAATATTTCTTTATGCAATATTTTAGACTTTTGGTATCGAATGAACATAATAATATTTGCACTTAAACAAAGGTGCAGAATTTCTTTTTGTCTTCTCACGAAAATTATGCAGTTACCCAAGTATCGGTAACCTATATGTTGTTCGCATCAACTACGCTTCTTATAAAAATTTCACATTTCATCAGAGATGGATTCAATACGACAAAGTTTCACGCGAACGTGAACGAATACATACGCAGACCCGAAACTATATTAAACCCTCGTTACACCATCCCCTCTTCCTCAGGATCCAAATATATTCCGGAACCTGTGAGGTTCGCAGACCAAACTCCCTCAAAAAGGAATAAGTCTGCGGACTTGTTGGAATACCTAGACCATTACACGTTGTCATACTCGAAATAACCAACGGCCGGTCCTTGCTCCACATTTTTACGTCGGCTCTCGCAAAATTAGCCGCGCAAAATGTTTCGACTTTCCTTCGACGTCTCTCTTCGCGAATTTCGCGCGATTGTTATTCGATAATTGCGATTAACACTTTGGCGTGATATAAACAAAATAATTTATATTGAAACGTAAACGTTTGTACATTGGTGCGCTTTAAAGGTTTCATTGAATCGTCAGAAATTCTGGGATTCACAGTAAATTTGCCAAGGCTTTTTATTACTAAAAAAATAATTGTAGACAAGTTACGTAACAACGTTAATATTACCGTTCTATTATTATTGATGTTATTATCGACGCCGCAAAAACGAAACGTTTATTACACTAAGAAAAGATGACTATGTACAACAAGGGCGGGGCGTGGGAGTTTATAAACGTTCACGGCACTATCGCAAGCAGTATTCGAATAAACAGTTCGTACGCTTCTCGATAAATATTCTATATATATTCATTCAGAAGTGTTGTTTCGGTCTCTTAAATTCGCCTAACATAAATATACGTATATACAACTTAAAGCAAACAATCAAATTACGAATGTTCATATATATATATATATATTCTTGTTCCCCCGTCGTTTCGACGTATATGTAACTCTTTCAATCTAAAGACGCGTCGAAGCGTACGGGCGTCACACAACATTCTCACACAACGCGGAACGAAAATCGGTATTCTTCGATTATTATTTACATAACGAGATCTTCCGGTCTCCTTAAGCGTAAAATTCATTACTTTTTGCAGTCGAAACATAACGTTACAATCATACTCGTTGGTTCGCTCATTAATCCAAGTACACGTTCCTCACAGAGGCACGCGTTCAACATTTCTGAGACTCGATTACATCTTTCGATCATGTTAAATTTATAACGTTTCCGTTACTCTTTCGTTCTCGTGTTCGTCTCTGTTTCGTTTTCACGACGACAATCGTATACATATGTCAGGAAATCTGGTATCTAAGCATCACGAGATTAATCCACTCGATACAGACACGCTCATACTTGTACTCGACGAACCTCGAATCTTCACGTACCTCTATCTATATGTATATGTGCGTACTAATCGTTCCATGGTACCCTCAAAGTCGACAACAATTAGTACATTACACATATCTCGTTTTCGTCGTAACCCTCGACGATGATCGTAAATCGATTACATACTCTACCTTGGGTATCGATCAGCCAAAAAAGAAAGAGAAAAAGAAAGCGTGGGTGACCGACGAACGAGCCTAAAAATTCAATCGATATTTCCTACACTCGGACACCGACCACGTTCTGCCTAAGTCTCGAGATCGCTGGTAAGTAATTCATTGGTGTCCCGTCGTCCTCGTCGCTACTGTCCGAGTCTGATTCGGGAAGAGGTTCAGGCGTCGCTCCCAGTCTCACCAGCTCCCTCGCCAGTTGGCTATCCAAGCACAGAGCTATCTGATAGGCGGTGATACCAGCGTACGTTTGCGTGTCCAGACAGGGCCTGCACTCTTGGAGCAGGAACGCGACTACTGATCGACAACCGCGTTCCACGGCCAGGTGAAGAGCCGTCTTTCCCGCCAACGCTTCCCTGGCCTCAAGATCCGCTCCGAGACGCAGCAGGAGTCGCACCAGTTCCACCTGACCCGTGGACGCCGCTATGTGGAGGCACATCTCACCTGGAACAAGAAAAAATACAACGTTACGTATACATACTACCATGTCGTTCGAAACGATTGACGTGACTTTTTTTTTTTTTTAAAGGAAATAGATAGGTTTTTTTATATACTATATATATAAATATATATAAATAAAGTTGTAAATCCGCAGTCTCACCCGTGACTTGGTAAGATCTTTATCAATGACGGTTCAAAGTTCCAAATCAATATCTTGAATAGGGTATTAGAATAATCTCATCGATTAAATTCTAAAAATGGTTCTTCCATAACCCAGACTACAAGACAAGAAATACGTACTTAGTGGCTCGTTAAACGTTATCACCTGAAGTATTTCTTATAGTTTGTTCGAGAGCGAGCTCAGCAACTTTCTCGCTTGGTTCTTCATGGCGCACCGGTCGAATTCGAAAGAGAGGCTCTCGCATTCTAACGCGTGCTCGAATTTAGACACGATTTCTATTTCTTAATCGAACAAATTTAACGGGGGGGATACAAACGTCGACTTCAGAATGATGCGACCGAGTCACATGCTTCTAGGAGGTATAGATAGAACTAGGAAGACGCGGTGAATCATTGTCGTCGGAGGCTTGGCTGGCGTCCCGCGATCCAAACTAGGTTCGTACCGATCAAAGTAACTGCTAAAATTAACACTGCCTTGTTACCACCGGCAGCGTGCACATTGGCGGAATTTAATTACCGATCTCGTCGCGATAGAACCCTCTCGAACTCTACGAGCTAACTCTATGGACGTTGATATTAGTTAGTATTATAGGTAAAGACGAGGAGTACTACAGCTAAAAGGAGAAAGAAAATCGCGATAGCCTACCTGTCTGTCTAACAACACATTTTTATGTTGAACGGTTGTTTCGTTCATGCTTTTAATAATTACATATATATTTTACAGAAAAGCTTCTGTCTCTTCTATTCTATCTATAATATCTCTACGGGCAAAATACGAAAACAATGGAAAGTTTCCACGTACGGTCGGTCATATTAATTCGTTCCTCGCTTCAAGGGAAAGTTACCAACATCAACTTCCCCATAGAGATCCGCCGCTCCTTCACGAAACGCTCGCGACTTTCTCTTGAAGAGGTGCATTGTTAACCCTTTGCACTCGGATATCTCTCTCAGGAACGTCGTAAATCTAGTCTAAATTTGTCTCTGTCGCGTGGCTTGGATGGGAGGACGGCCTAATGGGAATATCTGCATATCTAACCTAGACGAGCGAGATGCGTACAAGATGCTGGATCGGCGCGTAGAAAAATGACCGCGTTTCTTGGAATTTTCCACGCCATCTGACCATATATACACGACGCGACTATTTGCACTTACAATCGACTCACGGAAGATCGAACGACTTTGTTCGACAAGTTTACTATTCAGAATTTTCTCTTTGAAAGATCATGCCGTTAATCGAATTATTATCAAGTAGGTATCAGGAGTCCCTAGAACGCGTATTCAGGATCGTATAATATGATTCTCAAAGATTATTCGTTGTTCTCCCGAATATTTAGATTATAAATAAAGATTCTGGGTTGGAAACCGAGGTCCACCGCGTTCGACGCCGTTGTGGGGTTTCCCGAGTCGAGAATATAGCGCCACGTAAATAGTCCGGTAGGTATTTTTAAATATCAAAAACATCTGCTTCGGTGCTTCTGTCTCATCGCGCGCCGCGTGATGTAACGCGCGCGTGCACGCACGCACGCACAGACGACGCGCCAAAATTCCGTCCTCGACGCGTATTCCGAGCCCAACGACTATTATTTTGCTTCTTGTTTTCTTCCCCCTCTACACGACGACGCACCTCTCGTCGAATTCTCTAGTGCTGTTTCGTCGAACCACCGTCATCCTCGTACCACCTCAATTAGAAACGAATAGAATGTTCATCTAACTTTCCAAACTTTAAGCACATTGCCTTGAAATTTTCAGGAGTTATTCAAATCTAAGAAAGAAAGAAATCGAGTGGGCATGATGCCCCTTTTAAATCACGTGGAGATCGATATCGATCTAAGATAGCAAGCGACATTTTTGTTAATTGGATTATCTTTAAGATTTGAATTCCAAGATGAGATTCGAGTGGGCAATATCCAGATTTTCGGTGTCTCTTTGTAAATTTGATACGGCTTCTCTGACCAAAGTCTCTCTTCGTAACGAGATTCGCTGACGAAATTTGGATTTAAAACGCTGCTTTAATCGATTAAAAAAACACGTTATCGAGACTTTCTAAATCTGAACCTCGAATTACACGCGAACGTTTACGTTTCTCCGCCAATCGATACGCGTACGATGTACGTCACGGGTATGTACGCGCCATGTGTAATCGGTAAATCGAACACGCGAGCTCGCCAGCAACAGTATTGTCTCGAAAGCGCAACTTTACTCCCCAGCTATACAAAATTGTTTAAATCTGCTGAATACAATATTTACGTACCACCGTTCGCAATCCAATCCCCTGATTCCCCTGATTGGCATATGTGCCAATTAATATTAACACTACAAATCTAGGTCTGTATAGTCTGGGGCTGGGTATGAGTACGACCAGCAGACATCGATAATTCGAACGTTGAGTCGTCGAATCAAAACACTACGTTGGCACGCGACTGAAAAGACGATAGATGTAGGTTGGTCGAGGTTTGATCGGAAAGCCGTCTCGTCTGCAACGACCTAATATTTCGTCATGGTTCAAAAACGGCCGTTACGATAGGTAGCCGGGCTTTGGTGCGTACATCCCTGCTCTAAGCCCAGAATGGAGTACGAGGATGACGTTACGCGGGAATTCCACAACTTCAAAAAAGAATCACCGTGAAACTCTTCCCGCTTCGCATTCCGCTGGCTCCGAGATTCGAACATAGGCGAACAGAGGATCGCGAGAGTAGAAAAATTGAAGAAAAGAGAGGAAGAAAGGTAGGGATCGACTCGTGAAAAACTTTTGGGAACGGCTCGAATTCTACGTTAAAGGGTCGCATTGATTTTACTTTCGATGTCATGTTTTACCCGTATATGTACGTTTCTCGTTAAAAGTTGGCGAAAATGGCGCTTTAGGTCACTCGGGATGATGCAATATGTTTAACGTGACCAAAATGGATTGCGAGCAGTTTTGGAGAAACGAGAATCTTATCTAGACAGGTGAACAAATTTGAGAATGATCGTTTCGTGTGTGAATTTCAACGAATTGGCGATATCGCTGTTGGTTAATGGAATTTCCAAGCGTAGGAATGAATTGCGACGAATTGCTCGCGGTCCACGATGAAATCATGGGAAAACCGCGCGTAATCCCGGGTTACAGGATTGTTCTATGCGAGAGAACGAGCGCGATACCGAATGACTGTTTGCTTGTGCGGTAAAAGTTGTTAGGACTTTCCGACGTCGACGCTTCGCTGTCCTCCGCGAGCGTAGCTGCAGGCGCGTCACGCGCGTTTCCTTCCTCCTTTGTGAAACGCCTAGAATTTTCTCTATTGTCTATCGATGGGACTGTTCGATTCTTAGTATTCCATTATCTTTCATTGTTAATCAATAGCTCTCTTCGATTCCAAGTATTTCACGTTTCATTCCGCGTCAAAGGTTCACTTTACAAACGACCTTGTTTTCAATTCAAGTCGCAAAAGGCTCTCATAAATACTCATAAATGCTCTTACGACTCTTACACGCTTTGTATATTCCGTCTAATAACCATACAAGCACGCATATTTATTTCAATCGCGCATGATTTCGCAAAAGAACGGAAACGTTTTGTTTAGGGAGTGAATATACCCAAGCGTTTGCAATTGCAAAACTACCACACGAAGGGTGGTAGTTTTAGTGTTAAACACATATAGAATGTGCAAGTCGAGTTGCTCACCATCGTAATTTCGTTGCTCGAGATTCTGCGGCAAGGCAGGTACTTTCTTCCCAGGCATAAGGTAGGTCCTTTCGACGGGCGACAAGGGATCCGTGAGAGCCTTGGCACAGGCGAGATCACCCGTCGCGCAAGCCAGGTGTAAAGCTGTATTTCCGCGGAAATTCCTCAGTGCGGGATTTGCACCTGCCAGAACCAACCGCCTGACTATCCTCGGCTGCCTCGTCAATACCGCCAGGTGCAGAGGAGACTGACCGTCGTCGTTTAGAATATTCAAAAGGCACAAGTGCGGTGCCATCCTTATTAAACTGAACGCAGCCTCCAGGAAACCCTGCACTATCGCTATGTGCAGCTGCCTGAAAAACCAAAAAGAAAACATGTCGTAAAACGGCCTTTCTTTCTTTGAATACACGTACAAGGGAAACTCTACAGAAAGGCAGAAAATTCGTTGCGTGGTAATAATACTAGCTGAAAAGTGGATAGATCGCTGTATCGCTGTTAGAGGAGACGAATTTAGACGAATTTGCATTTTTCGGACACTCTGTACATGGCAGATCGTCATTAATCATATAATTTCGCACGTCTGGCAAGGATCTCGTTTCTTTCCCGGACGAATCAATTAGTCGGTTTATATCTATGTATACGAGCATCGAGCACGTGTTTACCCGTGCCCGTTCGATGTCGTTTTGCGTCGATATCATTTTTTCCTCGTCTTCTACGCGATTTATTTTTTCCCAGGTTCAAAGGTCAATGTTTCGTCAGTGGTTGGACGCACTTATCGGGATAAACATCACGAATAACTTATAACAGATAAACAATTTTTTACAAGGTTGAATCGAATAATCGAGCGATTATTCTCACGAATAAATCGATGTACGTTTAATACTACTCGTTATCCATTATTCGAGTAAAATTCCATCTCGTTCGAGTGATTATTCCGTCGAATAAACGGATCACGAATAAAATTTCGCATATCTTTGGTCTCTATCGTAATTGCCGTACGTACCGACTTCCGCGCCGGAAGCCACGGCCGCGAGGCATGAATCGTCTCGATCCGTGTTTCATCTTCGATACACTAGTCCTGCTCACGTGTCGCGATTAAATGGATCTCGACGTGATGAATCTCTCGTTGCAACGGTTCAATCGGTCAACGCGCTTAGCAATGTGAAACACGTACGTAACCGCGCGATTCGCATGCACACGATGACGCGCAACGATATTTGCTACGATCGTGTTTTCTATGCGCTCGTAAAAACAGTAATTCAACACGATAATGGTATTTATCTTGAAATACCGTCAGCAATATCGTTAACTTAGCGACGATACGATCACGAGTCGTTGCTCCACATTCGTATCACGCCTGCTTCTGTATTGTTGTTGATATTTCTAATTACTACTTACTTGTAATTTATTACGCAAATATTGCAAATTTTACGTATCGAATCGAGTTGTGGTACGTTATATAAAACAATACGAGTCTGGCACATATTACTCTTTGACTATGAGACAAAAAGTCCCGGACATGTTATGCGATAGCAGTATTTAATTCTTTACGCTAGTCAGGAAACGAGATCGATATCAACCTTATAACCTTAGAGCTTAGTCGAGCATGGAAGTAATATTATTTCAAGTCCAATATATCTATAGACTTGGTAGCTTGTAGGGATAATTTTGTGAAAATTTCTACTTTTTCATTCAATTTTTATAGATACTTTCAAGTATAACGATTAAAACTGTGAAATTACTAGGACAGCATCATCGTATACTCCCAAAATTACATGAATTATGAAATAATAATAATTTTAAATTAAAGTACGTGTCCAAACACTATCATCGGTCAAGTATTAATTAAGCGATGGAAAAGTTAACAGAAAGAAAAGTCATCGAGCCATTGTCTCGCAATGAATAGCGTTTATTCAAAGCCACGCTATCGTTATCCTAGTTTCGATTGATAGGCAGTGAAACAAGGATGGTACAAAGCATCACGGGCTACAGGTCGCAACTTGCAACGCCATTGCGCACGCGTCGATCGTGATGAATTACATCTTTCAAGAATCCCCTCGATTCTCGCGTAAACAACCTTAGTCACATCGGAGATTTCGCGAAAATGACGAAAGGCTTGTGCGTAGAGCACAGTAATCTAACTCTGATGAAAAAAGTAACTCATACAGAGAAAATAACTTGTACAAAATACCTATAAAGATGAAACAACGAGCCTTTCTAATGTTTCTAGGTTAGGTACTAACTTTCACACTAAATGTACGTTTCGCTTTTGGCCGTTGAATGGATCGCGTAACCCGCGTAGTCTAGAGTCTAGACGAGCAAGTGTCGAACGTAAACATTTCAAGCTACAGGTATAATCACAATATCGGTCTATAATTGGGCCATTTGAGTCGAATTATTATATCGGTGAATCGTTACATTATCCTAGCCACGCCATGAGAAAACGGAGCTCGTCCTCCAGCAAACGAGCAACGTTTGACATTACAGACAGTTCGAGTTGTCGTCATGAAATGAGAGGATTGAGATTACTTACGTATCACCATCGTCGTCCTGTGTGTAGTAGAGCAGTCGAAGCTCGTCGTTGAGCGGTTTCTCGGGCACTCGTTGCGACTCACAGTGTCGTAATAACGTCGATGTTTCGTGTCGTTGATCGTTTTTGACGGAGCTGACGGGGATCAGCTCGACGGTGGGCTCGGCCTGAACTTTGCCGCTCGCGAGGGCGTTCAAAGTGACTTGCTTCAACGTAAGCTGGCTCAGGCTTTCGCTGAGCCCGAGATCCAAGCCGCTGTCCAGCCTCATTGGTTCCGGTGCCACGGGCGCCGTTGCGACGATATTAGACGATTCGGAATCGCACAATTCCGAGCTAACTTGAAGGTTTCCGCTGGAGAGGAAACCAGAATCTGTGTGGCCCGTGTCACGTTGCTCCTGGTACTTGTCCTCGCTACTGTCTGGAACATTTTTCTCCATTGGTGTCATTCTCGACGGATGCCACATTCTCGATTCGACGTCGATTTCGATCGATCGGAAAGCTTTGTGCACGAAGCGATTCTAGTAGCGATTTGCGCGAATAAATCGCCGACAAAGAACGGTTTTTCCTTTAGAAATCGCGGCGCATAGGTTATCGAAACGACTGATAATCGACGGATTTAACGATACTTGTTCGCGTCTGTCCTCTAATCGGACGAACGCGTTCGACCGAAACACTCTTTCGTTCGTTCGCAAACGACGCCACTGCTACGTTTACTCCAACTCGATCAGGTTCGATCGTCGTTCCCTCGTATCCGACACAGCTGTGTGGCTTGGGCTTTTTTTACGTGTGTTTGTTTCTTCGTTGTCGCATTCTCGTTACGACTGGTTTGGCGGAATTCACTTTGTTTCACGATGCGTCGCATTCATCGGGAACCGTTTCTGATGCGCACGGATGGAAGCACGAACGTTTACGGAAGTAAATGTGATTCTCTCGCACAGCGGAATAATGCGAGAGTTGGTGGGAGAAACAGATGTAGATGCGTGCGCGTAGTCGCAACGTAATCGTGTTATCGAGAACACCAGTCGACACACCGTCTGAAAATGAACTGACTGTGTGGCGCTGGCGGTGGCGGTCGACGATGCGCGGAATAACTTTCCACGATGGTCGCGGTAACAGTGGTGCCTCTGGCGGCGATTAAACAAACATGACCAGACGGCAGACGGGACTCGCGAGGAGTTACAACGAATTTACTATGATTACGATACCATCCATTGAAACGATGGGAGATGCAAACTCATACTAGTGCACGTATCGCGTGTACGTGAGCTTTGGTACTTCGGGAAGGCGAGAAGGAGAGCTTCAGCAAAGCCTCTTCTTTCTCACTCCCCAAAGCCGGCCCGTGGCCGAATCCCTGAAACGTTGACAGAGTTGGACAAGTTTTCTTTCCGAGTAACGAATACGAATTTTAGATTTATTTGTCAACTAGTTTCAAATTAGAAATCACGAGAAAGAGAGTCTGTCGTTCGGCTTCGTTCCTCGATTCTCCGAAGATGCACACGAAGCACCAAGCTCAAATGGATGTGCTTTTGAATGAGTGTGTCTCTACAGTCCCCACCATTCCCCATAGGGCTATAACGAATCACTGTAACTCCTGGCGACCCCCGTTTACAGTCTGGCGTCTCTGTTCAGTCCAAGGTAAAGGCACGCGTGTTCCGAAAGGGGCAGAGTAGGGGTGGGAAAACCCATCGCCATCGTCCGTTGGCAGGGCCAGCAGCTGCAGCACGTACACATTGTGTACTCGATTTAACTTGATATTCTTTAGATTTAGATAACCAGTTTAGAAAAAGAAAGTAGGATCGGAAATCCCGCACAAATTTCCCATAGCTGCGACAGTAGGTCACGAGCAAATAGCTAAACGCCTAGAGATCGCGAACGTTAACAAACGATCTGAAAAGAGAAGAGTAAACATTTATTAGAAATATCCTCTCCGTTACGAAACGTAATTCTGAGGCTTATTATCGGAGAAGTTCAGAGAGAATCTGCTATTTTAAATCTGCTAATTACGAAACGATAGGAAATGAGAAGGAAGGCCGAAAAAAATGATGAGAAATTAGTGACTGAGATTAATCAATGTCAAGTATAACTTAATTATATGTATATGTGAATGCTGTCTAATGTAACAATCAAGTTACGTGAGATAAACATGATGTTCAATAATGTAATCTTTAATACAGTCAGTGTAATAAGTAATTCGTACAGCGACCATTTATTTTAATATGGTTCCTGTACGAATACTTATTACACTGACTGTACTTTCGAGACAAACTTTTGACGACTTTCATACAAATCTCCTGGTATATAAATAAATAAATACATCAATCACGCCGTAAACGTAAAAGGTATCCATCGATTCCTGTCCCTGAGAATCGCGTGGAGACGAATAAAACTCGCGTTAAAGTCTCTGACCATTGCGAACAAAACTTTTCTGTCCGTAACTTTTGTTATGGCGTAGCAAAAGTCTGGACATTTAACCGTAGCAATTCGTACCTCGAGCCTAGACCTGCGTCATATATCAACCGTGGGCCTCTTCCGCAGGTATTTTGTACCTGTTCAAAGTGCACCTGTCCGTCGGCATCGATTCCTCTTTGTTCTTTTTTCTTCTAAAGAAACCCGAAATCGACAATGACGAATCTTTCGTAAACGTCAAGAGGAAAGTGTCGATTGTCGAAAAAACCACGCAAGTACTGTCTACGAGGATGGGAGGATGTGGATTTCACTGTTCCACTTTCTTTTCCAGGCTAATCCGCGCGACACGAAACTCATTGGAACTTCCGTCGGGTATTTCCAAACTGGAAACTTTGTTGATTATTTGCGGTAATATCAGCGATTATTACCTCATTACGATACCGAGTAGATCCCACACGAGGCCACCCCCATAAATCTAAGAGATTTTCGTTCGGGTTATTCTACGGTCGTTTCGAGTACGGTTTTCCCCAAAACGATGCTTACTTACACCTAGCTTCAAACAAAGAGAACCTACACCTCTGTTATCGTTCGTTACACAAATGGCCAGACGGTTCCGATAATAACGGACCATTGTCACGATACAATATACGTGCTCTCATAATCCGGCGGTTTCATTACTTTGGAAATAGCAACCGAACGAAACGAGGCACACCACGAATTGGGACTCGAACGACTCGCACGAGCATTTGTAAACGATAGTTTTAATCCTACGGCTTCTACAATAGAATTATATAATTTTACGTAATCGTTGGTCGACGATAAACGTTCAGTGGATGTCGTCACTTTTAGGTTCGCCAACGTTGCACAGTATCGTAAAACGACTACCTGTGCGCCACCTTACGAATCGGTTACCCTAATTGTTATAATTAAAATTGGACGAGTCATAGGATAGCAATTACGTTTCAACGAAAATGTTATTAGTCGCAAATGACAATTGTAAACGACAGTAAGTTTTGGCCGTTCCCGATGACCATAATCGACCGGGGAAACTCATCTTCCTCCTAATAGTTATCGACGAGGAAACAATTTTAGCAAAGTGTCGATGAACGAATGAATTTAAACAATTAATTTGACGCTGGGAAACAAAATGTCCGTCATCGATAACAATTACGTGCAACCATTTTCCTTCATTGATAATTGTTGTAACCGAATTACAGGTATTTCCCTGATCGATAGCTAATGCGAGTAATCGAAATCTATTTCCTTCGTTGGTAATGGTTATCAAAAGGACACTCGAGAGAAGGGAAACCACCGTTAGTAGTAATCGATTATTTTTAATTAAAAGAATATTGCTGGTGTTCCCAGTACAGCGAAGAATTTCTGTTGAGGCGGGCATGTGCCCATGCTAGCTGGGGAATACCTGTTCGAGATAAGGTCAGGAAAGCGTATTATCTCTGTATCGTTTACTTATAACCAATTTAACGATATACCTGCAACATTATCAGTAAGATTGCTGCTGCACTTTGAGCAGCTCGAAAGCAACGGATACGGTTCGGGTACATGGTAATTTCAATTCGAGTACATTTCGAGGTCAACAGTAACGGTTGACGTGCAAATTGCCACGCTTTTCTACTACTTGTTCGATCATTCTTTTGTTCAAGTTACAGAAATTACGGATACTTGGACTGCAGAAGGTCTGGGAAAAAATGACTCAAAGACGATGCAGAAGCATTTTAGTAGTTTTGACATTTCTGCTTCTTTATGGTTGGTCGAGAAATATGGTGGGTTCGAAGAAACCACAGGGGACCAAGACGGTAGCGTTCTTAATTGTAGGGTGTTTCCAATACAGGACTTGGATGGATCCTGTTGTCTAACGATAACAAGACCCACCATCCCACCAATAACTGAGCAACCCTGGGGGAATAAGAACATCTATCATATAGATCTTACGAAACTTTTTCAAACATACGAATCTGTGTTTTGCTTTACATTTGAAGAATGATTGACTAGAAAAACATGAAATTTAAGAGCGTGTCCTTCAGAGGACAGATTCGACGTAGGAAAATATCGAAACGAACCTAACTGGGATCCAATATGCACGGCCCTGTACCAAACAGCTGCTACCCCGCTGGGAAAAACCCATCCAACATCCGGTACCCGACAAGGGTATCGCTTTACAGTCCTCTTAAAACTGACTTACGAATATTACTATTTGTTTCATCGACCTTGCCCATAAAAGCCACGAGACCCGTTTCAAGGTGCGTCGATATAATACACCAACCGAATTATTTCGGCCTAGTCGTGTCAAAGATCCTCTGAGGCATCAAACGCGTATGTCAAACCCACGTGTCGAACGCGTACAGCTCTTACCTGTAGAACGACAAGTACAATAAGGAAATTGCGCGCATAGAGGACACAACGTAATCGAATATGTACCAATTAAGATACGGTAAAGTAAGATTAACCTTTCGAACAAACACATGACAAATCAAAATTAAATCTTGGCTTATTTGAAGAGTTGCTGCTTATGAATAACATAATAATCAATGTATCAGTTATAATCGATAAGTGAAAGATACGTTTTCAAATTGCTTTCACGAGTCAATTCACTCATTGAAAAAAATTGGAATTGTAAAAACATTTCTCAATGAATAGATAACGATTTAACTAACGAATAAACATCCTGAATAAATTACTATTTTACACGAAATTCTACTCGTGCCTGGAAGACATTAAAAAACTCGTAAACACCTAAAAGATTAAAGTAAGATTAGTGGTCCAGGCAATGGCCCAATTTACACAATCGAAACGCATGGCTTTATGTCAAATAGTTTCAAGGGCGAGACACTTGAAACGCTACACTCGAACTGTTTAAAAATACAATTCCTGCAAAAAGTTCCGTATAACCGAAGCTTCAATTTCACTTTGAATATTGAAGTAACTCGTAAACGGAATATTAAAAAAATAATCAAAATAGTCTCGCGAATATTCTAACTTTAATGGAAAATTTCATTAATCATCTTCGAGGTGAAGGCTTACCTGTCAATTATTGACGGCTTCGTGATCGAAACGAACAACATATTTAGTCAACAAACTGATTTCATCAATGCAACGTGAGTTGTTTATGTCGTTTTCTGTTATAAGGAAAACGTTCACGCAATAGTTATTTTGTGTACGAGATTGTGTGTATGTTGAACGTGAGGATCGTGACACGAGCGAATGTAGCGCAGAGCGTCGAGTCAAACGTAGCGCAGCGTGCACAGTCGGGCTTCGAACTGCTTGTAATCGACTACGCACCGTCGGACGGAATTTATGTTTGTTTGTTCGGGAAATACCAAATGTAACCGGGTATATATATATATATGTATATATATATGCGGTTTCACAATTTTTAAACAGGATTCTGGATAAGACATTATCAGGGGCTTACCTTTTCGCGTGAAAATGAAATTTGAAAGTCGCCTCTATGGCATCTAACGCGAAAAAGAAAAATGAAAATACATCGAAACTTTATTTTAGCAAAATACAAATGGAACACGTTATGTGCTATTATGTTCGAGTATTCCTTGCCTTATAAGCGGTTCGCATACAGCTCGTGGTAATAAATGATACGTATTTTTCTTCAGTAAAATAACTTGACCATCTTCGAGCTCTAGCTTTCCAAAGTCCATCACGCATTTCACCTGCAATCAGAAATGTTTTTACATGTTGAGATATTATTAAAGATGACGAAGAGTAATTGATTTTTATACCTCCACATAAGGAGTCTTAGGAGGCAACATATTTGCTGTTAGATTAAATCCTTGATCTTCACCCAAGGATCTCATGTATGTAGCCAAGGATTTATTATACGTTTGGAACCACTGAACTTCTGCATTTAGTAAATTAGAGTTTACTTCTGATGGCAAAATGCTTCCCAATTCCCAACGCAATTCTCTTAATTTTCGCATTCTGTTATATATATATGCCAAAACGCATCTTTTGTTTCTGGTTAGTGCTATGTGCCGAAGCTGAACCGATGGCAATAATGCCATATTGTCCTCGTTTCGAATGGCATTACTAAAATAAATGTTTTCTATTTGCCAGTCAATAATCTACATAAATATCTGTAACCATGTACAAACCTATCAGACATATTTGCATTGTAGAGCGAGTGCATCTCGTCCAGAACTTCCTTAACTAATACTTCCTAGGAATAAAACATATCTCAATCATTAATTCCAAAATAATGTTAACAAGATACTATGAAACATACATTGAATGGCTGTATATTGGTACATAAATCTAATTCTGTTACAAGCTTGAATGCTTTCCTTCCATACATTTTTTATAGTATTTCTCTACCCTCGTGGTACAGTGGTATACAAACATTAAAGTTACTTGGTTATGTTGTTTTATGAAATATATTTTATTATGTTTGTATAAGAAAATTATTTTCTTGCTCGAATTCCACAGAACTATAAACAATGAACGATCGGTATAACAATGATGAATATCTTGAAATTATGTGTTGCAGTACAATGTAAACAAATTATTTACAGTCGGAAATAGCGACATCTACATACGCAATCATTTCTCCTAGCGACATCTTAATAATTTTGATCAAGTGTTGCGTGGTGTTGCGATTGAAAACCAAGGATCGTACTTAGGTTATGATTTTAACGATGTATACCGCGTAAATATAAAACAAACATTTTATTTACGAAAATGTCGATGATACTTAGAAATGTTATCACAAAATTACAAATATATTCGCATCAAGCGGTTAGATTCTGTACAGCTGTCGCGAACGAACAAACTAGTCAAGCCATTACTCCGATCATCTCCAAGAGAAGCTACGAAGATGAAAATTTCTTTTTTCAAAAACCACGGCAAGTATGGTTAGAGAATTTAGATACAGTTGAAAGAAACAAATTGGGACTCGTCTTTCTGCATCCCGACGTTTATGGAGCTTCGCCACGCGTAGATATTATTCATCAGAATGTCGTGTGGCAAAGAAATTATCGTTTCGTGGTAATTACAAAGTTCTATTAATCAGGTTCAAAGATCATCGATTGTAAAATAACGATTATTAGCTATGAGAGATATAGAATACATTAATCAATGTTTATTTCAGTGCTATGCACATACAAAAACTCGTGCAGAAGTAAGGGGAGGTGGTAGGAAACCTTGGCCTCAGAAGGGACTGGGTCGTGCACGTCATGGAAGTATACGTTCGCCGTTATGGAAAGGCGGTGGTATTGCCCATGGTCCTCGAAGTCCTACCCCACATTTTTATATGCTTCCCTACTATACCCGTGTTGCGGGTCTCACAGCTACATTATCCGTGAAACTTGCTCAGGATGACTTACATATTGTTAAAGATTTAGAAATTCCATCGGATGAACCTTCTTATGTGAATGATTTAATTGAAGGTAGACATTGGGGTCCATCTGTACTTTTTGTTGATACCGAAGATATTATGCCTCCAAATATATCGGTAGCCACTGATACAATTAAACATGTTAATTTGATGCCTGTGTATGGTAAGTTTAGACCGAAGAAACTGCTATCGTTTTATCTATGTTGTATTCACGACTTACTTATATTCCAGGGCTAAATGTGTACAGTATGTTAAAACACAATACATTAGTACTGACCGAAAGAGCTGCACGTTTAATCGAAGACAAAATACTGTATCAATTGCACAGACCAGATTATAGGAAACTTTCTAAGAAGTTCAAAATAAGTCAGCAATAAAAATAAAAGAAGGAATTATACAAATATCCAATGTTTGTCAATTTATATTTATTTTTAACAGTAAACAGTTTTCTTTCTTATGGTAGTTAGAAAAAGGTGTCGATAAGATTTACTTTCCTTCCAACTATTCAATCCTATGAAATTCAAGTCCTAATTTTACAAAGGTTATTTTTTCTTTAGTATCGGCATGCTGGTCGATTTTTTGGGAATAGGCTGAAAGGTAAAATATGAGTTATAAACAAGAAAAAAAGCATTTGCTTGCATTTGTAGAAAGTTCTTACCATGGAGTGAGGATCGTAGCCTAACATTTTTTCGCGGATTGCCCATCTTAGACCCGCGTGTTTAGCTTCTCCAGGAAAGGATATCTGTTTCCATTCTTGCTGATACTTTTGATAAAGCGCAACTGGATCGGATTTTTTAATATTTGAACCTTTTTGAGCTTCCGGTTGTAATTTCCATGGTCTAATAACTGCAATAGCGAGTAGTAAAATTATTAATTTTTATATCGTATAGCAGAAAAGATATCGAGCTCTTACATGACTTGACTCCAGAGCGAGAGGTTTTTGTGGACAATATACTCTTTGTTTGACTGCTACCAATACGTTCATGCTCCAATATATTTGGAGCACTCATAGGACGAACAGATTGCAAAGTTGTTAGTTCCTCTTGATGTGCTATATTATTATTTTTTGTTTTTACTTTATATTTTCTTGTCGTATAAGAATCCTGTTGCGACAAGTCGGGATATTTTTTTCTACTTTCTAAGCAACCAGTACTATTTTCGTCATCGTATAATACACTAGCAGGTTTAACATGGGAATAGTCAGATGCTTTTGTGGATTTTGTTTTTGTAATATTTATTTTTTCTTTTGTATCTGTGTGACTAATTCCATAATTTGTTAACTCCTTATTTTCTTTATTGCGTTTTCTTACTTGTTTTAAGCACTTTACCTTCACCTTGACGAGAGGTTCGTTATTGTAAGAATTAGAAGTGTCTGTAGATATTGTATTCTCTGTAGATTGAAACTCTTTTTTCCGTTCCCTAAGAATTTCTTTGATATCATTTTTTTGTTTATCAATTATTTTCTGTTTAATTTGTTCCTTTCTCTGTTGCTTCTCGCGTTCCTTTATTTTCCTGTATAGCTTCAAATCTTTCAAAAATAATAGAAATTAGCATAGATGTTTAAAGTACTTAAATTACAACAATTACAAAATAAATAAAGGAAACATCGATTTCTCGTTACCTTTCATAAAACCTTTAAGTTGTTCGGCAGTTATTCCAACGAATCCCAGAGAATTCAGAAGAGCGAGAACCTCTCTTGGATCTTCGTTCATTATTGACAACGTAATATCGATTTGCAACAATATTGTACAACAATATAAACTATGACCGTTTGTTTTCGTACTTGTACTTACTATTTGAATACAATAGCTGATACAGTAACGTTCAAGTTAGTTGAAATCATGAATTACATACAATCGTATAGATGGCTGTCGTCTAGCGACGATTATATGAACTAGAATGATTTTTATATAAATGTTAAAGAAATAATTGAACACTTATCTATAAGATATAGAGTTGCGTATTTTCAGGGATCAGACTAATTAATAAAAATAAATGAAATTTATTTGAAAATGACCAATCGTGACTCGACACGGTCGTCATCTATCGGTGGAGATGTTAACCAAGAAGAGCGGCTGAAAAAATTCAAAGTATTAGCGAGAAGTATTTTTTTATAATCGATTATGGAACCAGAGAAGATTTATACTCGGCGAAATCTTGTACAAATTACGCATACTTTAAAAAAGTTTTTGTTAAATTCACGTTGGTGAATAGCTTTATTATATAAATTCGTTGCAGGTGTAGACGTGCATTCTTCGAACAGTATAATCCGGTGGCTGCGCAGAACCTCACACCTGCGCTTCATTTAAGTTTAACGAAGCATGATTAATTGTGCAACAGCCCGAATAGAGGTCTTGGTTGAAAATGTTGTCGATAACGTACACAGTTTTTCTACTACTCGCAGCAACAATATCGAATCCTTTTCCAGGTAAATTCCTCCAGTTAATTTCTCCAATTTCACGTGTCCTTTATAATCATTTCAGGCGCGCGTCCGATGTTGCTATAACGAGACAAAATCATTCGGAATATACACGTTAAACTGGCTTGATGCAGAGGGTGAACCACCGTACTATTTCCAACTCAATTACACTCGGAATATTCAAGTTTATAATTATCTCTCTTGATATTGCATGATTATTATTTTTTTTAGAAAGTAGAACTTGTTTTTGTAAAAAAGGATGAAGAGAAGAATATTTTTCCAGACACACAAGCCTCTAGGATCGACGCAATGAATATACCACTTGTGGTGCGTAATAGTACTGGACCCATTGATCTATCTTGCGTATACTACGTCGGATCAGAGGAGAATGGACTTGTAATAAAGTGGTACCATAATATGGATCAGATCTATCAATGGATCCCGCCAAGTAAATTTACACATAGTCGAACGTTTTAATACGAGTGAATTGTCATCGCTTAAATGAATTACAAAAATAAAAGAATTTAATCAAATAATTGACTACTGGTGTTGTACGTATATATAGTGCCGCCTCAGGACGCTGGAGTTATAAACGGATTCGTCGAGTATCCAGAGCAGGATCCCAATTCGAGATCCGTCATCCGTTTGAAAACGATCACCCTGGAAATGAGCGGAGAATACTCGTGCACGATCAGTACCTTCCAGGAGAGCGATACGATGAGGTCGAGAATGATCGTTTACGGTAATTTTATCAGCACTTTTAAGCACTTTTAAGCACTTTTTATTACGTTTGTTACGTTTTCGTTTCGACATATGTAGTATCGAAATTGCTGTGTACTTTCAGTACCGGAAACGGACGCGACCATCCACGTTTCCTCCTTCAACGAGACACATTTGAACCTGACGTGCGTGGCGAGCGGGGCACACCCGCGACCCATTCTAAAATTATATATAGAAGGCATCGAAATTGATGATTACTACGATGGAAACGAGGAAATAGAATTGTATAGGAAAGACATGTCGGTGAAACGTACGGCGTTTGTCAGTAATATTTTTGAACCAATAGTGCTGGACTGCGAGATTTCCATTCCGCACACGGATTACAAGAGGAGGGAGAGGATCGTTTATTATCCTGGTTCGAGTCGATCCTTTGAAATTCCATAACAAATTAAACAAACACACATTTAATTTCATCTAAAATCGAAAACTCTAGTAATAGTTTTCCATTATACTACCACCTGGTCGTTTGTGTATACCTATACATATAATTATTCTTTGTTTGTTTCAGTTCGATCTCTATCGCAAATCAGCACCGCGACAACACGTCACATAACGTCCCTAAGCATTCGCGCAATCATTATTATTTCCTGTACATTGATACTCCTATTAGCGTACTAACGTTAACGTTATAATAACGCGTAATCCTCTTTTCCTTTTTACCCCTTTTTATATTCAAATAGATTCTTTCGATCCCTTGTCACTTTTTCAACAAAGTTTATTCAAAGTATTTAGCGTGCTCGTCCCATAGTAATATGGTATTTCGACTCGGAAATTTCTGAATTTCTGAATATTATATCGAGGCAGAAAATGCGATTGCGTATGCGTTAAGGATGAAGAAGGCGACGGCGACGGCGACGGCGACGGCGACGACGACAGGGGAGGGGATCTCTATATCTTGAGGTAGCGGTCGTAGCGATCGGATTATCACTTGGTCTCCGACGTTCATCCGTGGAGGATTGGTGAGTTGATATCCTTACGATCAGTATTTCACGTTAAACGTTACGATATTTCCCTTAGACGTATATTACAGAGCGTACAAAGTTTATTCTATAAATTTAAAAAATTACACGCGTTTTATATTCTATCGCTTTTTTTCTCTTGTCTATTTTATTAGATTACTATAGTTTCTAAAATAGAGAATATGACAAGAAAAATATTAATTCATTTTAGCAAAAGATGTTTCTAATAAATACTTGGAATAATTTTATACACATTCTTGTTCAAGGAAACCTCTTACTGTACGCACACACTTGTTGCACTCAGCGGTGGATTACCATGAAGATGAATTGTATTTGCGTGATCCTGTTTCTTGCAAGTAAGCGATATCACTATTTTTTACGCGAAGCTGACAATGAGACGATGTTTTATAAAGGCTTGATTCGAAGACGTTATTATATGTATTCCCCGAAAAATATTCTTTTTCTATAGAAAAATTCATATAGAATGAAATCTAAACGAATGAAATTTCATTGAAATATTAATTAATTTATAGTTCAGAGTGAATATATCTTAATCAGTCAGTAAAAACAGGAATATTCTGATAATCACGATGCGGCTGTTGCATCAAAGGATTCTAAAACAGACGAGATCGTCAATCACACGATAATCTCTTCTTCAAGGAGATAATCCCATCAAACAGTGCATTATCTAAAGCAGCCGAGTATTCTATTCATCGTTGGTGTTCTTGTTATCTAATATATAGAATCTCGTCGGAGAGTACGATTAATTTGACCGTATTTTCTTTTTAATCGCAAAACCTCAACTTCAAAGTCAATGATTTTAAAGTTCATTCGATCGATAAATTTTAACGTACGTATATATATAGATCCATATGTCTGGAGAATCTCTAACACAGGGTGTTAGGTGAAAAATGTTAAAAGTTTATGAAAGTCTGATCGAGTTATGCATTACTTTGTGCGTCGTATAAATTCAGTAACTTGTAATTACTTGCTTAGCATTCATTTGAAAGTGTAGGAGTTCTGTTGCGGCGTCCATAAATGCATCTCTTTGGACTATGTAAATTGTATGAAAATAAGAGTGTAACTTGTGTGTTACAGTATGCGCGTTATGGACCTTTGGGGAAACTTTATCGTGCGACCAGTGCGGAAGGGAGTGCGCAAACATATGCGGTACTCGACAGTTTCGTGCTTGCTGTTTTAACAACATGAAGAAAAGGCAATACGATACCGGAATTAAATTGTGGACGAAACCACGCCGATATACGGTACAGCAATTCTACCCGGATTACGATGCGCAATAATTATTTAACAATAGCGCCGTAACCTGTGTGCTTCAATTTTATAAAATTGCACAGAATTCTTTTTACTTCTGTGTCGACGTGCTTTACTCAATTTCACGATGTTATCAAACTATATATACTCAGGGATAATTTATAATTTTACGATATTAATTACTATAAAAGTATTTAACATATTATTAATTTAATTATTAAATGTCTAACCGATTAAACACGCGAAATACTTTCCTGCTGAACTTCGTTAATTAATGGGAACCATTATAAATGTGCGATCGTTGATGGATTTACGTTTATTTCGTCAAAATAAAATACTTTATATAACGTATACATTTATTTTAAAGCGTTTCTTAGTCGATTTTTACACATAGTCAACATTTTTAAATGTTTACTATACATGCATGATAAGTTGAATTACACTATACATATGTTAACCAACGATGTATACGTTTGATCACTTTTTTAAATAAAATTGACTGATTTATTTCATCAGAACATGCATCCAATTTGTTTAGTTGTTTTTTACTTTTATTCCTAATCATGTTCCATTGTAGTTTATCCAAACCAGGGTATGACTCCTTGTTTAAAAGCTCCGTCAAGTCTCTCTTATTGTTAACATTGTCTATTGTTAATAATTTTCGTGCGTGCTTCTTTTTTGTCAATTTTTTTAGAGGTACCATAACATTCCGGTCTTGTCTTATACTTGTACCTACATCTTCTGTATCGTCAAAATAAATTTCCTTATTATCCTTATTTTGATGATTATCGTTATCATATGCTTCGGTATTTGGTTTGGTATGAATTAAGTTGTAAGCACGACGATCTATAACTTCTGCAAAATAACAAATGTGCTTAAATATATGACTACAATGAAACCTAATATTAAGCATTCAATTTTTATACCTCCTGTATCATCATTAGGAAATCCATTTTTCTTTTCATTCTTAGTTACAGTACTAACGTTTCCCTCCTGTTCGCGTGAAGTTATATTTTCAAGATCTGTTTCTTTACTATAATCATTCGCATCCAATGCTATGTCTTCCTCAGAGTCATATTCACGTAGAGTGATTAATTTAAACATTGTAGTTCCTAATCCATGATTGCTAGGGACACTATATAAATAAAAATTATTTAGCTATGAAAATTTATGATAGAATCAATTGTATTTGTAGTTTTTATACTTGCTTTGGTGTAGGCTCATCTATCCATGGTAATGCCAACCATTCGTCCAAGTTGCTCGGAGTTTCGTACTCTTTGGGAAGCCAGTTCAGTCCACAGGCTTTAAATAATTTTAAATACTCGTACAAGTCGTTGTACCAGGTACAAGTTCTTTTAATAAGATGCCTTGATAAAATCCTACAGAAAACTAAACATCTTACTAAATTATGAATAATTCATGAATTTTCATTAAATGATGGAAAAGTCACATACCATATTCTACAAATAACAGCATATGCAACAATAGCGATAGTCCATGCATGACCTAAACCTATTCTCTTTTTGAGGAAATGTGCAGCATGCTTTGAGGTTTCTTCTACACGTATCATGAGCTTTGCAAAGCCTTGAGTTCTCACCAAAACATATTGTACCATCTGTTTACTAGGTAATTTAACGTATTTATCGTCTGTATCGATATAGTTTCTTAAATTTTCATATTCCTTTTCGAGAGATATGGAAACATAATTGAGCAGAGCCCTGTTTACTTTAAACATCTCTTTAACACCTTTGTCGTTTCGAAATTTACTTTTCATACGATAAATCAACCTGCTTAAGATTGCTGCCTCCTTGTGCAACAATTCTTGAGAACTTAAATCCTTTATAGCTTTTTCTAAGACCGTTTGAAACTTTATTGAATCTAAAAATGGTAGAAAAAAAGCAACTATTACATTACAATACTTTCATCATAATCTTTTGGTAGGTGAAAAATAAATCAAAACATGCTTTACCAAACTTTTCACGTTTGATGTAGCAACTTGCATTTGGTGGACGTTCCAAATGCATGCGATTCCATACAGCTTCCATGCTGATTATTTATTTGAGATTTATTCGATTCCTAATGTAAACTATTTGCATGCCAAGGAAATCAAAACATAACCTTACTTTTCCCACGTGAATACATTCAAATGATATACATGTATATATATAGAACCGGATAGAATAATAATATTACTTTTGGAATTAGAATTGGATAGAATGAAGTATTTTACAATGGACAAACAAATATTGTACTGCTCAATTGAATAAATGGTCACGACTAAATTGCTATGCATCAACTTTATTCATCATCTATTATTCGAGCATATTCGAGTATCTATGTATATAAGTAAATATCAGATTCTACTGTCGCAATAAATTATCATTCCAGGAGAATCGGTAGGTCTGATAGGAACAGGTCGACATAGTACAGGTGAATTCGGTGGAGGACCAAGGGGAATTAATTTATTTATTCCGAAATACTTGAAACCACCCTGCACTATAGGACGATACATTAAATTTGTCCATGGCGTGGCACCCCACGGTGAATTTGCCGGCTGTATAAACCTTTAATAAGGAACTTGAACATTTTAGCAAACAGATGAGTGAATCGAGTCTGCTTACACAAACTCCTCACCTGACTGCCTTTATCCGTTTAATGGGGGGATAATACTCTTGGCAGGATTTATGTCGTTCTGTATTTAGTAGAGGCCAATTGCAAGTTGTTGTCGTGCAACTGGATCTATTTACGTGGCCTCGGGGGCAGAGGCTGCAGGGTTCTTTTTCCATTACGATTTGGGAAACGTTTACTTATTAATTTTCAATCTAATAATGTTCAAAATTGTATAGAAATAACAGGAAAATAGTATAACAGGGAAAAGTCAACCTACATGATTTAGAAAATGTGATCGTCTGTTTACTATACTATAATATATGTAAAAAATGTATATCCATATACACGTGTTTAAGATCGATTTTTCGAAATAATAATGATAATTTCAAATGTTTGTAAATATTATTATTTTTTTTTTTCAGTTGTATTTTCTATTTCATGTAAATCGCCACCTAGCGGTGAACAGGCCAAACTAATTTTCGGCGGTATTTTCGTTATCTTTTACCGACACAGTCGGTACATTACCACCATGTCGGTAAAAAAAAACACCAACTAAAATTGCGATAGTGGCGCCATCTAACAGCAATAAGAGGAACTAATCGAGTACAAACTTGAACGTTTTCCCGATAGAGGCGCTGATCACACTCCGAAAATTAGTTGGGCCTGTTCACCGCTAGGTGGCGATTTACATGAAAGACAAAATAATTCCCCGAATATATATAAAAAATATTTATCAATTAATTTATGTTAAACGTTGTAAATGATCATTTCTCAAGGTCACAATTAATATTCCATATGCTTTATTTAAACGACATATATATAAATGTATTCAAATGCAAGGCTACATATATAGCAATAATATGACAATCCAAATGGTTGTTGTCAAATTATTTTGTTTGTAAACATTCCAGCTCTTTTCACAGTATGACATAGCGCTGACAAATTTAATTATCAAGATGGACGTGCTAGGTATCGGTGCACGTGTCAGGTAAAGAGTTAGCTAGAGACAACAAACAGGTGGTGCACAAGGATAATACTTTATGGTTCCATTATAGAAAAGGCCACCAGTAGTAACACGTGTTCTTACAACAGGTCCAAATTCGGGAGGAGCGGGCACTGGCTTAGGTATGGGTGCGCTGGTAACACACGGATAACAACAACAGGGCGGGCACATGAAAGGTCGTGGGGGGCAGGGTAACGGGGTTGGGCAACAGCTAACAGGCGGTGGACAATTTTGTTGGCATGGGCTAGGACACGAGGAACAACAAATAATAGGTTCTGGGGAACATGAAGTGAGGCATGGTGGGCATTGTGGTTCCATCGGGGGGCAACAACCGCAACTGAAACAAACTCCTGGTCAAATAACTGTTAAATATGTAACGAAACCATTGTACCTTTCAATCATCCTTCTTAAATCTTTCTTGTTGTAAGAACGGTCGCACCTTACTACCACCGACATTGTTGATTTATCACAGTAATTATATAATTGTAAATTTTGTCAAAATTTCCGAACAAAGAAGGAGCTTAAAGTAAAAACGTGAAATCAGTGATTAAAACAACAGAATGGTATATCGATGAACGATTAATTGTACGATTAAATAAAGACAAGTTCAGTTGGTCACGTAAAAATGAAGTCTTGATAATTAATATATTTTATTCATATAATCGCTGTATAAATTGATTAAGGAAGCCGGAGTTCGAGGAGTAATTATAGCCAGTGCTGCTTTAAAATGTTCCTTAGTAATTATAGCTGCGTTCAAGTCTTCCTCGAGTGCCTTCATGGCGGCTTCGTGACATATAGCTTGGATTTCCGCTCCGGAATATCCTTCTGTAAGTTCGACTAGATCTTGAATATTTACATCCTTGGCGATCGGCATGTTTCTTAACTTTATATCGAATATTTCTTGTCTAGTTTCGTAGTCGGGTAATGGCACATATATTATACGATCTAAACGTCCAGGACGGAGGAGTGCCTAAGGAAAGAATGTTACGATCAATGAACGGAAATTCATAGAATGTAATAATTCTGTAGACTTTTACTGACTTTGTCTATTTTATCAGGTCGGTTAGTGGCTGCCACTAACGTAACGCTTCCTAACGCGGTGACTCCATCGAGTTCTGTTAACAATTGCGATAAAACTCGTTCTTGTACGTTACTTCCACCATTGGCAGAAGAAGTTCTTTCGCTCCCCAGAGCATCAATTTCATCGATAAACACTATAGAAGGCGAAACTTGTCTGGCTTTTCTGAACACCTCTCTCACAGCTTTCTCGGATTCACCGACCCATTTTGAGAATAACTCTGACCCCTGCAAATAATTCCGCACGATAGAATATGTTCATAAAATCGTTATTAATTAATCGTCAATCATCGTATACGTTACCTTTATATTTAAAAAATTGACTTTGCTCTCCGTTGCGAGGGCTTTTGCAATCATCGTTTTAGAACAACCAGGTGGACCAAACATCAGAACACCTCTAGGTGGAGTAATACCCATTCTTTGAAATGCTTCGGGGTGACGTAAAGGCCATTCTACCGCTTGTTTCAATTTTAATTTTAAATCATTTTGTCCCCCAATGTCCGACCACCGTACGTTGGGTACTTCTATTAAAACTTCTTTCATTGCAGATGGTTTTGTTACAGTCAAAGCGTGATTAATATCGGGTAGCGTTACTGTCAACCAAGTATCAGAGTCAACGTTTGTTTTCTGTTCACGCTTTACGGCATTTAGAACTGCGTGAGAACATAGACCATACAAGTCTGCACCAACAAATCCATGAGTAACGAACGCGACGTTCGCTATGTCTTCGTTAGACAAAGTGTTTGGTATTTTCGATAACAGTTTACGAAGTATTTCACTTCGCATCGTTGGAGTAGGTACATAAATTTCGAATTCTTTGTCTATTCTTCCGGGTCGTCTAAGAGAATTGTCAACCGAGTCGAGTTTCGAGGTCGTAGCTAATATTACGACGTTATCGTTCGTATTTTGAATATCGTCGAAAAGTGTGATTAATTGAGCGAGAACCCTTCTTTCATGATCCGTGGTCGATGTACTCCTTTTAGGGCATAAACTATCAATTTCTTCAATTAAAATAATACTTGGAGCATTGGCTTTGGCTTCCATGAAAATATCTTTTAATTTCGTTTCTGTTTCGCCAAGGGATTTACTGTAAATATCTGAACTGTAAATAGTAAAAGAATTAAGATCATATTCGGATATTAAGGCACTGGCAATGATCGATTTACCGACACCGGCGGTACCGTATAATAATATTCCTTTACTAATGTAAAAATCTCCTATACTTTTGCATCTACCAAGACCAACATTAAGAACATCTTTAATGTCTTCTATCACAGCGTCGTATCCACCGATATCTTGTATTTTATATTTATGTCTCTTATGTACAGCTTCCTTTTTTTCTAGCTCTTTGTCAAAAATAGTCCACTTTGTGTTATAAAGTGCTTTATGAAATGGTATGCTACATGTTTCATTCGATGTTAATTTTAAACGATTTAATTCCTCTGATAAGTTAGTATCTGCACATTTGTCGAATACAACTGTGAGAACCTTATACATTAACTGTTTTCCATAAAAAGGCACGCTAAGATTTTCACCCACAGAAAATATTTTCTGCTCGTTATGGTTTTTCAATACTACGTTCAGTTCTGTAGTTACTTCTGGCAATGAATGTTTCCCAACACTGACGATAACAACTTCTTTGGCAACATAAACAGGATAGTTGAACTTGTAAATCTTAACAAGACCTCGAAGATTATTTAATTCGATAGCTGCAAAAAATATATCTACAGGAAATTTCTTACGTATAATGGGTGAAAGAATATAGTATAAAGTTTACCATGTTTTGTTAACGAAACACTAGTCAAGGTTTTGTCTTTGGTTGGCCATACAATTTTAACAACCATGTTACCCTCTGCAGCTACCACAACAGAGTCTCCTATCGGAATGTTGCAGAGTTGTAAAGCCGATTGGGAAACAAATACCATATCGTCTAACGTTTTTTCAGAAATAGTTGTTGACTGTTCTATGCAAGAAATATACATGTGAAAATGCAGTAAAATCTTGATTTATTCGATTCCTGTTCCTTTCAATCGATCTGGTAAATTAACGTCTCTAATTGTGCACATACCTTGTGATTTGTATGTGTTTATGGTACTATATAAAACATCATTGTAAATAAAATCATGTTTCCACGCGTTCATATTAGGTGGACAATTATCTTGATGCTTGGCTACATCTTTTTGCGTCAAAGTAATTTGACATTTTTCGCACGTCACCCAAGAAGAAAGACTCTTCCTTCCACTTTCTTTCGATTTCGAACTCATTCTAAAGAAAACGATATACCGTTACGATATAACTCCATTGATTCTTTATAAAACTACTATATACATAAACATTTCGCTATGTACACATAACCTACAAATTACTCGTAAGCGTTTCACATCCAATATGAAAAAAACAGAACTTACATTTCTGTAGAACACGTAGAAATGCGCAAAAACGTTTTCAACGATCGCTACAATTCTTACAGCTAGTTTATGTATAATACCAATGTAGAATAATAAAATTTTATAGAAGTATTTATATACAATGGAACACCGCACATCAAACCACATTTGTCAGATAACGTACGATCCAGAAAGATAGCAACAAGTTTTTCCGGTTTTTCAAACGATTTTAGATGTCTAAAGAGATTGATAATAAATAACTATAAAATGTATGTTTAACATACTTGTGATAAATACAAGGATGTACATAATGTATGTAATAAAGAATGGAAATAATTTCATGAATGGATAAATAACATAAATAATGCATTGTTTAATTGGACCTATCGTATTTAGGGAATTAATCTACTTTGGAATGGAGGAAAGATTGAAAATGTTCAGATACGTAATATTAATTTGTTTTGATACAATGTGACGTATAATGTTTATAGAAAATGCGTAATAGAATGTCGAGGTAAGTCGCGCGCTGTGCAGCGCTTAATGTTTGGTCGAAAATCAAGGCGGGTTGGATCGTTCAGGGGCAAAAGAAACCACTATACATTACCCCCTGTAGGACTGCAACCCGTCTTGACACTGGGACAAACACTCTGCGTTAGACTAATATGTACTGGTAACGTTAAAATGCTTGGCTGGCGTTTTGTTATTCCGAAAGTGTCGATACGGATACAGAGAAGTCGAAAGAAGTCAAGGTCCGAATATCGAGCACTCTTTTCAACTAACTTGAACATTAATTTGACAGATTGTCGAAAATTTAAAAATATCTTTCAAAAGGATGTTTACATACCGACACACTGACACACTGACACACTGATACCGATATCTTGGTAAGAATATAGTGGAATGATTATTTGTAAAAATTGTGATCTCTAAATTGCAAGTTGACAAGAGGAAAAGAATACTCGTACAGTATACTTGACATAGGATAGTAGAATTTTTGAATGCGCAGACGACTGGTTACGGCAGACAAATCGATAGCGACGAGCGATTATACGAGACAGGTAACGTTATTAGGTGATAGAAGCGAGTGGGTATCGGGGGAAGAGCAACGAAGGGAGATAAAAATTGGACGAGGGCTGGAATGTTGATGTTTGCATGGAGACGAGATGAATCATGTTCGGCGGAGCATAAAATCAGCATGATCGGTCGGCGGGATCGGCAGGATCGGCGGGATCGGCGGGATCGGCGGGATCGGCAGGATCGGCGGGATCGGCGGGATCGGTGGTGAAGCAAGAGGGAAAAGACCCGATGGATGGACGGACGGGCCAGCCGTCACGAAGCGGGCCGACGTTCCCGTACCAAACGAGATTAATAGAGATCCGCCTGTCAGCCGGACGCCTCTCCGTCTGAGCGAGATCCAGCGGCTTCCAGACGGCCAGTCTTCTCGCAGATCGCAACCTGCGTGGGCAACAACCGATCGTGATCGATCGCACGGTGCGTCTGTGCCTCTGGACTACCGCATATTATTGCATGCGTCGAGTACGTGCCGACATCCGGGCGACACGTTGTAGAGCAAATGAGAATATAATCCGTTGTGACGAATTAGCCACGACCAGTCCACGACCGTCGACGGGAACGCTTTGCCCAACCGTTGCTCCCGTTGACAGATATCGTCGGCCGTGCAAACACGCCGCTTGCTTTTCCACGGCGAGGCATCGTGCGTTCACGTTTGTACATAGAGACACGTTCGTTCACCGAATAGAATCGTTGTCCTGGACACGGGTAAATCGCGTTCGATCCGTTACGCACGCCGCCGTTCGTACCGATGCGAATAAGAATCACGAGGGGTCGGTGGGCCGTATTCGGTGGCTTCACCCTAGTTTGTCTCGTCAATTTCCGACTAGGTAGGCACTCGTCGCTCTATTTTCTATCTGAATCCGCCACTATGCCTCCCCCTTATATCGCCTCACATCGAGTTTTTCGCGTGATCGTGTACCTCGATCATTTTTCAGACCGTATCTCAGCAATTTCATGCTGATCCCTCGTACGAAAGTGTGCTGTATCGGTCTGATCGGGCCGCGCTAGACGACCACGCAGGGATCGGCATTTATTCGAATAAACGCGAATACTAATAACAAGTGTACCGAGTATAGTCGATGTTGTGGTATCTTTAATTTTGCCGATTTCTGCGCCGACGTCTCGAAGAAACGGTAATCTTCATTCATCGTCGCCAACGGGGGCACGTTTCTGTTTCAGCCTGCTGCGATAAGAATTCCAACGAGGGGAGGGTGCGCAGAGAGGAGGTACGGCAACATGTGTGCTGCGCGAGACACGAGAGGATGATCGATGTCGGATACGGTAAGCGAATTCGCAAATATTAACACTAAACTTACCACTCACCACTTACCGTTTATTATCGAGTATAGAAATATTGCACTGCGAGGTAATCTCTGGCGTGATAAAACTATTCTTTCCTAGAGCTCTTAACGCTTAACTTTACAGTGCGAAAGATTAACGACAGGACAGCTTGGACTACAGAGTATGCAGGGCCACCGAGGTCGAGGGTGCCAAGGGGCTTGCGGAATTTTAGCGAGCGATCAAGTGCGAATTAGAGTTGGACAGTAATTGCTTTTCAAATAATCTTTCTACCTCTTCCATCATACTTTATATTTCCATTTTCCCTGACAAACCGTACCATAGAACAAAGATCGTCGCAGTGAACTTATCGGTACATAATAGCGTTGATCACGACGATCGATTGCATTTTGTCCAACACTTCTGTGAGTCACGGTTCTCTCGTTTCTCGTTTCGCCGCCCCACGTTCATGAGTGATAAAACGCTGGTGGCCTTGCCGCTAGATCCGATCCGGTAAATTAATATCGGGTGTTGAATCAATTGACGCCGATCGAGAGAATGGAGCATCCGGTGACGGAACGCAGTGGTCTCGAATCCCAAAAACGTATTTTTGTGTAGGGGCTTTGCAGGACGTTGATCACGAATTCATAGTGAAAATGTGAAAAAAGAAGATCGTGTACCCTATACAGAAGGAACAAATTTTAAGCATTGCAACTATTTCGATAAAAATTGGAGTGGTGGGATTTTAGGGGATGGTGAATGGTAATGTGAAGGGAAGAGTATAGTACTATTTTTCGAATTTTCGTTATATTTTCGGGATTTCGAACCGTTGTGGCGGTTGTTCCCGCGTTCGAAAAGATATAATTTATGAGTGCGCGGCGCGGCGTGGCGACTCGAGGATCGTCGATGTCGGGATCAATCTCGTTGCGGTTCGGTTTTGTCGGTTCGTAGAGATCAATTAGCGCCGCGACGGACTCTGCGACGCGCAGAATGTTTCGTACTCCCGCGGATCAAAGAGTTAACGTTTCGTCGAACCACCGCACCGTTCCGCGAAACGCACCAAGGAACAACCGCCCTTCGAGTCGGAATCAATTGTCAATTAAGCGACCTTGTTGATCGCGGTGACCTGTTGCCTCCGATACCCCCCAGAAACATTCCTACAACATGCTTTCGATCTTCCGGCGAGATCGTGCCATTCCTTTCGTTACAGCCCACGGAGCTAGGCCTTTGAAAAATAAGAAAAAACAAATTACAAACGGAGAAAAAGCAGAAAGCTTTCTTAAGCTATGTGCATTGTCTTTGGAATGGTACAGACTGAACTAACAGGCGAGAACTATGGCAACGATGGAAATGCTAAGAGTCGTATTATTGCACTAAATAATTAAATAAATAATTGTTGATCGTGGTGTGGAAGCACGAGTCGCGTGACTCGGACTGTATACACGTTGCGTTCGCGTGTCTACTAGATCCCTGTCGATAATGCCATTTATAGGAAGAAACGCGGAAAGGTACGAGGGTGTACGCGAAAGTCCAGGGCAACGTGAATCACTGTGGAATCCTCGCATTCCGCGTGTCCCACGCGTTCGCGCCAAAAATAGCACGGTTATACTATAGACGGTTCTACCCCCTTCTTATATCTTGTCAACGTTGAACGCGGTACAACTCATAAATTTCTTACGGCGTTCGCGCGAGCATTAACAGCGGCGCCATCGGATTTACACTGGCGTCTCATTTTTCGCCGGCAAGCGACGTGGCGCGGCGCGCAGTAATCGACAACACCGCCCGTCGTCGCGACGCGGTCGAAATTTGATTGAACCGCGGTTCCAAATCGATTGAAAATCACACCAGAACGATGCTACTTTATTTATCTGTTGTTTTTTTTTTCTCTTACTTTCAGGAGTGTCGGGAGAGATTATCCAGATCGATGCTGGCCACTGTCGCAAGTTATGTCCGCGACACGTTCTAGACGATCCTGGGGACGCGAGTCAACCCATGGTGCAGGTAAACAGCTTCCTTCGTATTTCTTTATTTACAGCCAAAGGCAGTTCTCTTCTGTAAAAGAGTATTCGTGTATTCAAAGTCTCTATTTAATGTAAATTATACAAGTATCATCTTGTAATACTTTGAACACATTATCTCCAGAAGAGGTATAAGTACGTCTGAGAGTAGTACAGAGGTGTCATTCGTTTGCGTCATAAGCAGTTGCTCGTAGCTTTCTTGCTGAAATCCAAATCTCACTCATCTTGATTTTCCTCTAGATATATTCGTGCTATTCTACCTCTCTGCTAGACCCATTCATCAGTCTGTAATAGAAATATTTCGAAGCCAAGTTCTCTATTTTCAGTATTCCTCAAATAAAGTATTATTATTAAATTCGCGATGCTAAATAAAAATGAGTATTTACATATACATATACATATACATATACGTTTATATAACGAGTAATAACGAGAGCGCGTTTTTCGCGCCAAGATTTATTCCAAGTTATTGGCGAACAACGTGATCGGTGATTCACGTCTGGAGGATGCACCTGGTGCAAAAACTCCGTGGGTCGAGGGTCCGCCGCCTCGGCGAGCCGAGCACAGTGGACAAAAATGAACGTCGCCGTGGTCCAAGTTCGTCGAACCTGGTCGTTAGGCTCGTCGATTTCACGTCTCGGAATCATGGCGAGATTCGTGGTGGTTTGAAAAAGTTCCAACCGAAAAAACGTGCTTCGCTAACCGGAATTCGTTGAAACGCAGAAGAAACACCACTGGACGTCGTGCGTCGTAGAATTTCTGACTGTGCAAAAAGCGAGGAGTCGAGACGGGGGGGACTCCGAATTCGCCAAATAAAAAACGATACACGGCGATACACGTTGCCGCGGCAGGTTACGTGTGCCAAGGGCTACGCGAAGGGCGAAAAAAGGCTGGGACGTCATGTAGATTTATGACGCCACGGGATCGACCAATCCGCCAGCTGGAATGCGGCCACGCCAGCATCGCGCGATCATACGATCTTTCTTCGCGACTTTTACGGCGAGTGCACCCCGTACGTCGCGGCGCGCCGCGCCGTATAGAGACACGTGTGTATTCCACAACGATGATTTTACACGCGTGTTACGTTTTAGGGCCATTTCGGACGAGACGAGAAGTTGTGCTGGCTTCTGGGACGTGTTTCGCGCGTTTTACGTCTCTAGGCCAGTATACTCGAGGATCGAGGGAATCGAAATGTCGATTCGGATGTAAACAAATCTTTTAATCAATGCAAAATCATTTGCAAATGCTCAACTGTTGATATCGATCAAGAGTTTTCCTACCTCTGGCTTACGAACTTGACTCTTAAACTTTGATAATTAATATTATGTTCCCTTGTTAGATGATTATTCCACATTCAACTTGAAAATTGTCGAGACCAAACCATCAGCATTTATTTTGCTTGTTGTGATAATTGCAATATCGATTCGATAAAGCCAAGTTAATAAAGAGTGAGTTTTCTAGTCTGGATTTGTTGGCAATTTGGGAAGAGCCCTTTGGAGATGCGTTCGTTTCTTGTCCCCGCTGTGAGAGAGCTATTTTCGTCACGTGATGCAACCCGATCGGTAGTTTACGATCTTGCAAGCACCCACGGCACGCCGCGGGAGAGAAACAAGCTCCGCGGAGAAGGAGAAACGATTGCACGCGATATGCAGAACGGGAGGATATGTGTTTTGCGTCCTTGGAAGGTCGTATAGCGCCGGGTCACCGATCCGGCGCCGGCTTGGCCGGCTACTAAATCCCGAATCGTGTTCCTGGGACCGCGAGGATGGATGTACCTGAGAGCGGAATTTATTAGAAAATATTCTTGGCCAGAAATATCGTGGCAGGGCGGGTGGTGGGATTAAAAGGCCGCGAAGGAGGCAGGGGTAAGAGCCAAGACTGCTTGCAAAAGATAACGGTCGGTTATCCCGCAGCGAGGATAATTAACATTTTGCCCACCGTACACTCCACCGTCAACTGCACGCAATAACGTTGCTTGACAAATTTCTACAACTCTCGCGATACCAGGATTAACGACAACAAATTTTTCAAATTATACTTGTAATTTATCCGTTGTCGCAGAGATGCTTCCCGGAGTCGCATTGTCGTCCAAGGGCCTCGAAACTAGAGAGGGAGTCGACGATCCAAGGTGTTCGCGTGATCGAAGTCATAGAAGCCTGCGAGTGCACGCCGGATTCGTCCTGTAGACGAGAATCCCTGACGCATCTCGTCCATTCCGGCACTCCTCATCAAGCAGTGATGGATGTTGGAGTGTGCATGGGCCATTGTCCTAAAGGTATTATACAATTTTTGCTTTATTATTCCCGTGTGGTACGGGATTTACTCTCAACTTTTCTCCATAATATCTATATCATTTTCGGAAGATCTCGGATGCAAACCACTGAGGAACAATACGGTTAGCATCAAGGGCCCCAACGGTACGTAAAAGACTCGTCGTATGCGGAGCATCGAATGAAATTCAGACCAAAGAGGACAAATTCTTAATAAATAAATTACATCGCGAAAACAAATTAAGGACATATCCGACATTTATCCTAGTATTGCCTAGTCATCGCCTGACCTCAAACTTCCAGGCTAATTTGATTCGGTGCCCCCTATCTAAGCATGTCGAACACATGGTCCGAGCTATTAGACAACACGTTGCACTATCGGTATATGCATTTCAACAAACATTTCTGTTTCGAATAATCTTTTTCACAGAATTTTCTGTACGCAGAATGTCCAAAGACGTCTATCGACGGGTTAAAAACTTGAATCCTTTAAACGATCCCTGTCTCAAACAGGTCAAATAAATGCTTCGAAGGAACATGATTGTTTTGTTTACCAACGTGCAGTTGGTCGACTCGTTTTCATACTGTGCGTCAAAGTGCAAAATTGGTCCTCGGTCAAAATGAGTTTGACATGCCCCCGTAACGACCGGAAGCGTCTCAGCGGATGTGACGAACGCATTAATTTTTTTTTTAGGGGACGAAGTGTACCAGGTGATCGAGAAGTGCGGCTGCGCCGGTGCTTGCCATAAAATGGACCACATGGAGACCGTCCTGGACTTTAGCGAAGTCGAAATCAAGGACGGCACGAATACGACGGATGTCAGGCCGGTCGTTCGAGTAAGTTTCCCTTTCTTTAGCTGGTCTAACGACTTTGTAATGCCACGGTGCGGTTTCTTCCAGCAAATCAACGTGGGCAAGTGCGTAGGGACGTGTCCGGGGAACGAGACGGAAATGTGCCTTCTACGGGACAAAAAGGAGCCGTCGAGGTGCGTCGCTGCTCTGTACTCGAAGGAACACAACTGCAACCCGGCCAGATTCAAAGTTCACGAGTACAGGTATTCCACGTTCGTTTTGGTCGCTGTTGTTATCAAATTTCCATACATTTCATGAATAATTTTGGTAAAAACGTATATCGCCGACTCGGTCCAATATCCCAATGTCTGTTCAAATGCGAGTCCTATCGCTAAAAAGTTGCCAAGCCCTGATTCGTAATCGTCAAAGGGTTTCTCGACGCAAGGTTCACGCGTACGACTGACTGTTGTATGGTTTCAGGACTCGTCGAGGATCAAAGAGGGAGATCATTCAAATCACTCAGTGTGCCTGCATCTAAATTGGAGCAGAGAGAATCAAAGGAGCCTGCTCGATCCGACGCGACGGACCAGCGGAACATAACGATTTAAACTATTTTACGCGTTGCGTAATCGCAAAGTACCGTTTCAATGTTCCTACATGCACTGTGTATTACTATGATCAATAAACGTACCATGACTTTTTAGAAAAATAACAATAGATATCTACGACGAGTCTAAAAACCAACAGAATTTTACATAATAAATCTTCTCACCTTAGCGTAGTATTTAAATTACGATAGAACAATATGTAGAATAGAATTTGACTTTTTGAAAGATCCGAAGCGAAAAGACCGATCCTCCGAGGAAACCAGAATTAGTTTCGCAGCATTATCGGTAATTCCTGCGACGCAGGATCTCGTGCGCGCTATAATTTCACGAAGTCTAAACTAGGATTAGACTTGGCGTACGAGTTTTGCTGGATCGTTAGATGGGTTGTAGAACGATACGGGAAACTATACGTACCACGAATTCGACGCGCATTTCAGGCAAAAGGGGCGCCAATTGGCAGCAGCCAATTTCACGGTTACAGCCATTGGCTCCGGCTCGTTGTTCTCATTCCGCGGTACCCCGCTCGCGCTCGCACGAAATAAATGCAATAAAAAGAACGAGGTCGAAGTAGCGCTCGATCTTTGAAAGCGTGGGCGAAAATACTCGGTGACATCCTCCTCGCGATCCGTCATCGTCCACGCGTAGGAAAACAACCGATTATTCGCGACATCTAAATATCGCCGCTGGGCCACATAACTCCCCAGTTACGAATCCACGGAATTTAGGAAGCGTGAGCTTTTTTTAATAGCCCCGCGGTGTCATCATCTCGTTCCTCGTCCGTTTCGTTTGCCTCTAAAAAAAATATCGTACAATCATTCAACGCGCCCTCCTCTTTTACGGTAGAATCCACGGGCTCCATCCATCGCCAGAAACATGGCCAAAATGGATATCCCAAGGAAAATTGTTTCGTTTTATTGAAAGTAAAATTGTGGAACGATGATCGCAAGAAATGACTAGACCGAGGATCGAATAATTCTTCGGTAGATTATAACGATGACATAATTAAATTGTACGTAACGGCCCAATTTCGCAGAACAAATCACGCGTATACAGTGGTAATACACGATTCGTAAATGATTTGTTTATACGAGATCGAGGAGGTCGCGCGCGGAGAGGAGAGCGCGAATCGTCAACGCGCGACGATGTCGGACGACGTTGAATCGCGTCGCGTCGCGTAGCGTCGCGTCGGTGTCCCGTGAGAGAAGCTGATGTCGTTGCGGGGAGCAACGCGGGGGAGGCAACTCCCGGCATAGCATAAAGGTGACTCCTCGCAGCCAAGACCTCCCATATGCTACTTAGCGTCCCGTTCGGTTCGGCAAACCTCCTGTCCGCCAGCAGAGGAGAAGGTGTCCGCTCCTTCCTCCACGGAATCGCAGTTTTCTTCGCCCCGTCGTCGCGTGACGGAGTCGTTTCTCGTCCGAGAGGTATCATCGGGGCACCAGACGCGAATCAGGTCGTCGTTGTCGGCTGTTGGTCGCGTCCGTATCCGAGATCGTCGCTGATCGTCGCGCGTATCGAACACTCCACCGCGTACGGGGTGACGCGGACGGATCGAGTTAACGCTCGATACAAAATCGAACACGCCCGTGATCCTGACACGCGATCATAGACCGGGGAACCACAGACGAGGGTGATGACGAGAAGCGTTCCGTTCCTCCTTCTGGCGTTAGTGTTCCTGTCGAGACACCTCGACGTACACGCTCGACACTTTACCGAGGACCACGATGACGATGGTGCACTCGGGGACACCTGGTCCCTGGCCGATCTAACCGAAGGCAACGATCACGATGCCCGCAGAGACGAGGCTCTAGAGAAGCTGCAACAGGTCCGTGTCGTACCACTCGCCCGTGAAATTTACCGACGCGAAACTAGACTAGTTCTGATACTATGTACCTTTCTTCTATTGTCCCTCGATCCTCCTGTTATCAATAACTCTTTGTTTCTAATTATGGTTCGTTATCTCTTTCCAATTCCAATAGACCTACCCAAAAGAGAAGTAATTCAAATAATTTGAATACTTTTAGTTAACCAGACGATGAAATTGTTTCAGGTCCTAGGGATTCGTAGTCACGGCGAAAAGACGGGACGTCGCAAGGTGCCTCCGCAGTTCATGATGGAGCTGTACAACAACGTCGCCGATCCCAGCGGAGTCACCCGGGGCAAAAATCCGTACAATGCTAAGGTTGTTCGCAGCTTCATCGAAAGAGGTAAACGCATCTCCACTGTAATCTCTTATCTCATTATTGAGAAATTCTCTACTAAAGTCAGGCTTTTCCGCCAGACACATCCATGTCGCGGTTCTACTTCTTCAACATTACGGGACTGGAGGTGAACGAGTCCGTGTTGGAAGCGGAACTCCACCTCTATCGAAAGAGAACAGCCTTGACAGCCATGCATCCGTCCACCGTTGCCTCTCCTTACTACCTGGTGAGCACAAGATTATTCAATATTCGATAAACAATTTCAAATTTATCGGATCTAGAGAGCACAAGTAGTCTTTATGATACCAACCATTTCTCTTGAGACCAGAAACCGTGGACGAGGGTAACGTACAAGAGGTTCCTTTTATTCCAACTTGAGAGAGTAAAAACATACATAAAAGGAAACGAACAGTTTCTCTAACATAGACATGTGTTTCTTCAGATAAGGGTGTACCAAGTGTTGGACGAGAGGAGCTTGGACGTCCCAGATCTCCACAGGCTGCTGAACGTCAGATACGTCGGAGCACATGCTTCTGGTTGGCAGGTAAGCCTCTATCTGTAATCTTAGAACAATCAAATATTCCAAATATACAAGCCATCTAATTTCTCCGTCAGATATTCAACGTGAAACAAGCGGTTCTCGCCTGGATGAACGGTGAGCCTAACCTCGGCCTCCTGGTGACGGCTTCCACCCTGTTCGAGGACCAGGTGAACGTGGAGTTCTCGCGACGAAACGATTACCACCACAGCAAGCAACCGATCCTGGTGCTGTTCGACGACGACGGCAAGACCCATCAAGCCAACAAAAAGATCGTTCCTCGTTACTACGCGTACGGCAACGACAACGAGATCGAGGGGGAGGTGTCGTACGACGAGGACGACGAGAAGATCGACCTGAAGAACGAGTATACAGACAAAAGACACGATGGACGACATGGCCAGGCGGAAGAAGCTCAATGGGAAAGCGGAAACGCGTCTGAATATTTCCAAAGACAGAAGAGGACGCAGAAGAGAGGCTCGACGACAGAGGAAGCAATTGGAAGTGAAGAGGTTGCCGAAACCTCCAGACGCCGACGCAGAGAAGCGATGCCCCCTTGGAAGAACCCGTATCAAATCTCGTTGTCGAACGACGGGTTGCCTCCAAGCTACTTCACATCGATAGACGTTTACAGAAGAGCTATGCGTCGAAACAGGATGAGGAACAGTTTCCGACGAAAAATGATGCCACGTACAGGTAGCCAGAATCGTCGCGAAAAGCGATCCACCAAGAGCCACGCGTCCGTCCAACAGAACGTCACCGAGTGCACTAGGCACGAGCTTTACGTAGATTTCAAAGAGATCGGGCTGTCCTCGTCCATCATCGCCCCGCTGGGCTATTCCGCCTATCACTGCAAAGGTATTTGCGAATCGCCTTTGAGCCAGGACCAGCAGCCGACGAATCACGCGACCATTCAAGGCATCGTTCACAAAATGGGCCTGGTCAAAGGTGTGGAGAGACCCTGTTGCGTACCCACGAAGCTCCTGGGTACCACCATTCTCTTCTTCGACGACAACGAGAACGTCGTTTTGAAGGTCTACCAGGACATGATCGCGGATCGTTGCGGGTGTCGTTAAGAATTTCCTCGTTAGAGATCGTCCTGACGAGTCACCTGTTCTTATCGCGGAGGAGGTCGACGAAAGCGTCGCACACCCTCTTCCCCGCAACTTTCGCTGGGAACCGGTCCGAGTAAGTCGCGGTACAGTAGTGCTCGGTTAAACGAGGAAATTGCACCCTGAATCGACGAGAAAGAATTCATGTTCGGTAACCGAGCGCTGTTGCGCTCTCGGTGTATCTCGTATCCAGAAATGAATTCGCAACTTCTTAAAGTGACACTTTTTTCATTTAGTCCAACACTATTGTATCAGGAAGATATGGATAGAAAGAGAGAATGAGCAAACGTATGCACGTGAGGAAAATGGGAAGAGAGTGAATGGACGCATGACACGTGAAGATGATTTCATTGCGCGCTAGTTACGAGAGTCATTCCCTGAGATTCGCCTCGTGATCGCCCGTTCAATCAATCGTCCCCGACTTTTGTACATAAGAACATTCCTAAATTCGCGTACGTATCGATCGTACGTATCAACGATCAGCACGCGTCCGTATCGTTATCTTATACTTGCCGTTAAATTATTACTATAATCACACACGCACACGCGCGCGCACACACACACACACGCACGACGCACGACGCACGCACGCACGCACGCGCGCGCAGACGTAAGGAGGTAGTCGAATTGAGAACTGTATATAAACGCTGTATCTGATACGTTAGAGTTATTTATATTTTAATTACGATTGAATAAAACAAATATTTAAGCGAAACACCTTTCTTTCACCCTCTGTATCCAGCCATGTGTGACAAAAGCAAGATACGTATCCACTGGTTATTGGTTACTTTGATTTGCCTCGACTCGATCGTTTACTTGTTGACGTGCTAACAAAACCTTGTTACGAAATAGGGCACGTGTAGGGCAAGAGGGAGGCTTGTACCGATACAAAGCAATCCTGCTCTCGCCCTACTAAATTACGAAAACATATAATTTTCTTAATTATCTTTCTTTTTCTAAATTCGAGATTCCCGCGATAGGACGCATACCTACACCGTGCGGAATGATAAACAGAGCTCGTCGATTCTATATTCGGAGAGGTATCGTCGCGAGCGCGATACGTTTATTTCCATACTGGACTCGAGGCGATAAGCCAGGTCCAGGGTGGTGAATAAACGAAGCCAGGTGAAGAAAACGAGATTGGAGTTTTTGTTCGAGAGAGACAATTTCGAAGCGGGCGAGATCGAGGTGTAAATTTTACGAGTGAGCCAATAAAATAAGCGCGACGGTAACGGTGCCCGGGAGACGATGACTTTGGCGCCACTGGATGCAGAAAGGCAGTCGCGGAATGCTACCGCTACCGGTGTTAAATACCACTTCTTCTGCCTCGTTTTACCCACCGTCGACGATCGACGAGTAAATAAACCAAGGATCGGGTCCGAGAGACCCGGTCCATAAACAGTTCCGCGCTAATGGTATACACCAGCTCCAAATTTCGTTCCACCGACACCCTTCACGTTTTTCCTTTCATCTTCGTTGCCTTTATTTCCCCTCTCGTTTCGTGACCCGATGACGTGTGGCGATTCTCGTTTTATTGCATCGTTGGAATACTCGGGATCGAGAACGTAAACAGAGATTAGTTTAACGACCCCTGGAATCAGCCGTGAGCCGTGAGAGGCATGCAAGCGACGCACAGTGGTCAATTTTATCGATCTAGAGGGACAAAAGAATATTTGTATATAATTGAAAAACAGAGATATACAATGTGTCCTATTGGACGTCAACGTGTTTACTTGCTTACCATTTCAAGGTGGTAAACATTTCTGTTTAGATCAGAGTTATAAATAATTCTATACCTGTAATTTTCACATTGTTGTTGACATCACCCGTTATCTTACGAATCGATGCGAGATTTGACTAACCGCAGACGGGGGCAACAAGCGCGAAGAATCGAGGAGGCGATTAGGCGGGGTATCGCTCGATTGTTCAACGACGCCGTCTTCCTGTTTTCTCGTTAACCCCCCTTTGGAACTGTTGCACGCGCATAAATCTCTGCCTACGCCTCCCACGGACCAGGCCAATTTGTCCGAAGAATAATTTAAGGTATTTGAACCTCGCTTTTTCCAACCGTCCTCGATTTCCGTTTCCCATAGAGCGCAACGGAAAGGAGACGTGACTTGATTTATTGGCCTGGATCAGGAGCCCCGAAGGTCGCGAAATAATAACAATGCGAGCAACAGTACCGTCTGCCCACAACCAGCGGTAATGCGAACTCAAGCTTTCGCAGGCGGACATTTTACAACGTAAACAGAACGGGATTGCCTCGTTTCGAGCCTATTTCCAAGTCCTTTCCACCACCTTCAACTCTCCATCTATACAAACGGTATGCCCTAATTACTTTACGACAGGCAACAAGTTTTCTAGATGTTCAAATATTAAAATTATAAAATCAATACGAATCGAATAATTGGACCGTACAGATGGGTTTACAAGAGAAGAGTTCAAAATAAGATCGAAACGAAAATACGCGGACGGTAAATATGGAGATCCGCGATAAAAGGGAGCAACCGTCGCGCTTTCGATACGAGGATTTGCATATTTGCGAGCGACCCGATGCCGTGTTCGCGTGCCGTCGTACTGCATTCCACGCGCGTGCATATTCAGTTATATTTAATCCGCGGTGGGTGTATTTTCGAATCCGCCCCGCTAAAAATAGACAGTGCGCGTTCCATTGCATTCCACCGCTGTATTTAGATCCCTCGGTATCGTAATACGCGTTGTTCGACCCGTGACAGATTTTCGCTACGACGTATTCTCTCGTTTACATAATTATCGTGCGGCTGGATTCTTGGAGGATTTCCCGACTTGGAAGGCTGAAAGCGTCAAAGCGTCAAAGGGCCGATTCGAGTATCGCTTACCACCGCGGTGACTGCGAACTTACGCTAAATACGCGAACAAATTCCATCGACTTAAAACGCACCACGCGAGCCGTACGCCACTGGAAGGGTTAAGGATGGCTCGAAGAAGCGAGGCTAGATCCGACGTAGAGCAAAGGAAGCGCGATGAGAAGAGCGGAGCAAAACGGAACAGCGTAAAAAGAAAAGAAAGGACCTATAGACCCTGGAGCTGCAGCTAAGTAAGAAAAACCCCGAGCCGTGAACTGTACGGCCTGTACAATGACGTAGTGTTCTGTCATCCGGCGCGCTACCTCTCCAGCAACCTCTCCGCTACCGCCACTTGGCCATTATAGTGGGACAGGACACTTCACCGGTTCACAACTATACATATAGTGGTAGGCCTTTGAACGGTGCGCGCCTCGTGGCTCGTGTACGCTCAGTTCTTCCTTCCTTCTTGTTTCCTCTTGTTTCGTTGTTTTGATCGTCCAGGCTCCTTTGCGCTCATTATCGTTCTCTCTCTCTCTCTCTCTCTCTCTCTCTCTCTCTCTCTCTCTCTCT